>NC_057411.1:36903721-37099444 GCF_019320065.1 Cervus canadensis
AACATTTACTCTGTATCATTGGTTTAATTAGCAGAACTGTGAAGAATCGATGAGTTCAGAAATGCTTTCTTTTAAAGAAAGGGAAACCAAGATGGCATGTTATAAAACTTGGAGTTTCTATGATTTTTTAAGTGTATGTTTAAAATTTCATGACATAGCAGCTTAAGTCTTCTTTCAAATGACTGATTTTCCTATCAATATCTAAAATAAAATAGTTTTAAGTATAAATGTGGCATCTTGCAAACATTATATCAGTGTCTTGAGTATCTATCCACTGCCACATTCTGGTATTTTATAATTGCAGGAACTTAGAGCTTCAGGTGGAATGATTTGGTATAGTTAATTTTGTTCTGAAAAAGCAGGCAGTATACAACACGCAGTTGTGATAAATCACTGACGTGCTGCTATGGTCACCAGACCATTATTTTCTTATATTAAGAAAAACACTGAGTGCAGCAAACCAGAATTATAGCCCGTGTCATATTATTTGCAAGAACTATTAACTAAGGGGCCTAGGGCACTTGCATAAGCAGCTGTTTCTTGTGTTTTCCAGGTGACAAAACCTGTTAGTTTGGCAATTTACAGAAAATCTGCTAGATCCATGTCAGTGCCACTGGAATAACTGATGCCCCTTGGGTAAGGTACACCTACCACAACAAAAGAGGGCAGGAACCCAGAAAGAGGCCTGGGTGAAAGGGTCAGTGTTTAACCACCAACTCGCTGGGAAGAAAGGGCAGGAACCCAGCGCCTTCACTGTCACAGAGGGAGCAGTCCAGGGTTGCTTAGTCATTTCTTCTTGGTTTGTCTGTTCATTGATTTCTTATTTGAAAGGGAGAGCATGTCTTAAATAGCTCTCTTTTACCCTCCTGAATTATTACAGTATCCAAATTTTCAGAAGTCTATGACATACTTAATAAAGTACCCTCTAAGCTCTCATAAGCATGCTTTCTTACCAGGATTGAGAAAGCATCTTCTACATAAAAGGCCTTTATACAAAATGCAAAAGCAAATAAACAGGATTGATATTTACATTAATATTGCATGGTTAACACTGCCAGCATTTTATATTTTCTATGTTAGAATATGTATCATACTTTGCTTTTTTTTTATAAAATGTTCATTTTCTGTCTCTCCTAATAAATCTTATGATCTGTGTGGAAATAGATCAACAGATTTTGTAAAAGTATAGAACTGCGCATTGCATGTCATGCTGAATGCTGGGCAGCTTACAACACTGAGAGTTTCTTGAAAAATTTATTGACAAGCTTTTTAATTTTTTTTGCATGCCAAAACTCTAAGCAAATTTTCTTTTCTCTAGCTTTCCTTTAATTTGTACTTCCTCTCACTTTATTTTAGAGCACTATCATAGAGAGATATGCTGAAGAAATCCACTTTTCTATTTACTATGAAGTGAGAACTTTACAAGACAACATTGTATGATTGTCCTCCCCTGCAATAATCAATGCACTGAAACGGAGGAGATTCCATGCAAGGAAACTTAAACGATCAATGAAATGCATTCCCAAGCAACAATCATGTGAGGGGAGGCACTGCAATTTGATTAGTGACCTTTCCATTCCATGTAGAGATAACCTATATTGATATCATTAACGAGATGAAATCCTGCTTTGATGCTGCGCTTTTAAGCACAGAGCTTGGTATTGATTGCGAAGCAAGATCTGAGATTTTGTTAGTGTCGAGCTGTTTACAGAGACAAGAGGTACATTCCTCTCCCTCCTTTTCTCCAACCTCTGAAGTAATTGTTTTTTTTTTTTTTTACCAGCAGCTAACAAAGAGGAGAAACCAAGGACATTTTCTTAGGTTTGGTCTTTTGCTATCTACACAGAAAGCTACTTAAAGTGAAAGAGCAGCGTCTGGCTGTTCAGAAGGACAGGGGCATTAGTGTGATATAAGTGCACCCCTCTTCTGTTATTTTATTTTCAAAGATATCTCATTATATTTTTCCTCGGTAAAACTTTTCTTTCTTTTTCCTTAGGCTAAGATCCTTTATTTTTATTTTGCGTTGGAGTGTAATTGCTTTACAGTGTTGTTAGTTTCTGTTGTACAGCTGAATGAGTCAGCTATAGGAATGCCTATACAGCCTTCCTATTGAAGCTTCCTCCCACCCCAACCCCCACACCACCACCCTCCCTTGTTGTTGTTGTCCCGTCGCTCAGTCATATCTGACTCTTTCTCTTTGCTCCTCCATGGACTGCAGCATGCTAGGCTTCCCTGTCCCTCACCAACTTCTGGAGCTTGCTCAAACTTATGCCCGTTGAGTCGGTGATGCCATTCAACTATCTTGTCCTCTGTTGTCCCCTTCTCCTCCTGCCTTCAGTCTTTCCCAGCATCAGGCAAAGCATCCCATCCTTCTAAGTCATCACAGAACACTGAGCTGAGCTCCTATGCTCTATAGCAGCTTCCCATTTTTCAATTCAGAAAGCCTACAATACTCCTACATGTGTTTACATTTAAACAAACCAGGTACACTTAATCGTTGTCCTGTAAAAGGCATTAAGTTATCATGGGGGAGGATCTGGAGATTTTTGTCTTTTGGCACAAATGCCTGACTATCTTCGAAAGGTTTCATCTGCATCTGCTTCCATATCATAAAAATATAGTATTTGCTTGACCACTTAATGAATGACTGATCAGGAATCAAGCATTAAGTTCTAATTCCTGAGCTAATGTTTAAATGAAAGTCCACTCTTAAGTTGAATGCACGATACATTCTAGATGAAGAGAAGTTTAGTAAAAACTTGCTATGGCTTAAAATGTGCTTTTTAACTTAATTTGGTGATACTGATGTGAGAATAATTCTGTTTATGGTTTATGAGTTTGATTGTGTAGTGAGTACAATATTAGAACATGCTTGTGAGTGGAATTATGAAGTTTGATTGATTTGTTGACTAACTTCAGAGCACCTAAGTGCAATGTATGGATTCAGAGTGAATAATTAATGTTTAGCAAGTAAATGCTAGAAAAAAAAAAGAATTAAGAGTTTTTTTTAAGTTATGGATGTACAAAGATTTTTGAGGAAGGAATAGAAAAATTCTTAAGGGTAAGAATATTTTCATATTCTCTTAGGTCTCCAAACACAATTGTAGTTTAAATAAAGAACTGTGGGCATCTGCTGTTTTGTTTTTTTTTTAAATTATTACTAGCAAGCTTCTTATATATTAAGAACATGTAATTAAGTTTAAAAATTACTATGTGTTTGTAGTTTCAGAGGTACAAAACTTAGCAACATAGCTATGAAAGATCATGGAAATAGGCAGTAAGAAGAGATATGGTTGTTTATCATGAAAATTGAAAATTTAATTTTAGGTGTCAAGACAGAAACCAGTTTTTCAAATGGAAAGTACATTTTTGAAAAATCAGTGGCACCATTACAGTATACTAACACATATATATGGAATTTAGAAAGATGGTAATGATAACCCTATATGCAAAACAGAAAAAGAGACACAGATGTACAGAACAGACTTTTGGACTCTGTGGGAGAAGGTGAGGGTGGGATGTTTCGAGAGAACAGCATCGAAACATGTATATTATCAAGGGTGAAACAGATCACCAGCCCAGGTTGGATGCATGAGACAAGTGCTCGGGCCTGGTGCACTGGGAAGACCCAGAGGGAGCGGGTAGAGATCCCCCTGGGATCGGGATGGGGAATACGTGTAAATCTATGGCTGATTCATATCAATGTATGACAGAAACCACTACAATATTGTAAAGTAATTAGCCTCCAACTAATAAAAATAAATGGAAAAAAAATCAGTGGCCACTGTCATTGAAAACATGAAATCTCATGTACAGCGTAGTCCTTTAGTGATGAAAAGTTGAGAACAGAGCAGAAATAGTTTTACACTCAAGAGCACAGGATTGTTTTTGGTCTTGGGGTGACTTTTATTTCTGTCAGTATAAGCTTGTTTTTTTCCCACTCTCAATGACTTACAGATTACAGTTTGTGCAAACATTAAACAAGTTGATTTGCTGCACTTTACTGTTAAGTCAGATGTCTTGTTCTTTGCAATCTACTTTCAGCCTAAAATAACATCAACAACAGTAATGCAGAATCAAAATACTTAAAGCCCTGAAGGGAGAATCCATCAAAATAATGTCCCCATTTCTTAATTCAGAATATTGTGATTCATCCATGCTTTTATATATAAAAGAAGGAAGTGGAGAGGGAGCTAGGGGCTGGGAATTGGAAAAGTCATTAGAGACAAAGAAAGACAAGAAGGAGAGAATAGTAAAAATATAAGAAGAAGGTTTTGGAATTGATTGCATTTGCTCAAATGCCTGGGAGCTTCCCAGGTAGCACTAGTTATAAAGAATCCATCTGCCAGTGCAAGGAGGCATAAGAGATTTGGGTTTGATTCCTGGGTAATACAGATGATCCCCTGGAGGAGGGCCTGGCAACCCACTCCAGTATTCTTGCCTGGAGAATCCCTGTGGACGGAGGAGCCTGGTGGGCTACAGTCCACAGGGTTGCAAAAAGTCAGACACAACTGAAGTGACACATGTAAATGTCTGGAGTTCAGTTTAACACTGAAAGAACCCCTTGCTCCTTGGCCCCTGCAGTATCTCTTGGTCATTTAAACAGAATCATACCTTTTAAATCAATAGTGCTCAGATCCTTGCCCCTTAAAGTATAACCCTCTGACCAGCAGCATCAACTGGGGATGTGTGAGAAAATCAGATTCTCAGGTTTCCACCCTCTCCCTAGGGCCAGAATCAGAATCTGTATTTTCAGGTGGATCTGCAGGTGATCATATGTTGCTGAGACTGAGAACAGCCATGCCTGGCCCAGCATCTACTGGCAGAGTGTTCCCTTGTTCCTTTGTAAATAGAGACCACAAACAGAGAATCACAGCGTGTGAAAAACAGAAGAAAAATCTCCCAGGATGAAAGCATAAATCAGAGGAAACATAAAATTCTCCACTTATGCCAAGTGCTTCCCGCTAGACTAAGACTTCCCGCGTCCCTAAGGTCATTCATTAGCTCTAACTTGAAAAAAACTGTGCAGGATTCACTTGCCTTTTTCGGCTTCTCAACATCAAACAAAAACTTTCTCACAACTTTCATGTTTAATAAATAGTCTTAAATGGTGTGTTTATCCTTGTTAGCTCAAGTCTTCAGGTAATAATATTTTAATGTCTTGGTTTTCAATGAATTTTTTTTCTCTAGGTTGCACTGCTTCCAACTGTCTATTTCCACGTAGGTGTGTGCGTGCATGCTAAGTCGATTCAGTCGTGTCCAACTCTGGGAGACCCTGTGGACTCTAGCCCACCAGGCTCCTCTGCCCATGGGATTTTCCAGGCAAGAATACTGGAGTGGGTTGCCATGCCCTCCTCCAGGGGATCTTCTCGACCCAGGGATTGAACCCATGTCTATTGTGTCTCCTGCATTGGCAGGCGGTTCTTTATTACTAGAGCTCCCTGGGAAGCCCCTTCCATGTAAATAGGTGCTTTATTTTCTTTAGAATTTTCATATGTGTGTTGGTAATGTATGTGTTATGTGACCACAATACATAAACACACATGATACATAAGCACATTCATATGAATACTTCATCCTCTTCATTACATGATGTGAAACTATACAGTTTCTGGCATTCCTATGGAGGAGAAAAGTAAAAGTGAAAGTCGCTCAGTTGTGTTCGACTCTTTGAGACCCCATGGACTCTACAGTCCATGGAACTCTCCGGGCCAGGATACTGGAGAGGGTAGCCTTTCCCTTCTCCAGAGGATCTTCCCAACCCAGGGATCGAACCCAGGTCTCCCACATTACAGGTGGATTCTTTACCAGCTGAGCCACAAGGGAAACCCAAGAATACTGGAGTGGATAACCTATCCCTTCTCCAGCGGATCTTCCTGACCCAGGAATTGAACCGGTGTCTCCTGCATTGCAGGTGGATTCTTTACCAACTGAGCTAGCAGGGAAGCCCATGGAAGGGGAAGGAGGGTTATTTGCATAGGCCGAAAGCCCTGGAGACTTAGAGCATCTCAGCAACAACAAAACCAGCTAGAGTACCTGAGACGGAAGATGAAAAGGGGCATCTACTTTTCAGCCAGTAGACTGCAAGGAGGGGCAAGTTATTAAAGAAGAAAGAAAACATATTTTCAAATTTTAGTATTATGTTTTGGCCATGGCAGTTGTAACATTTCTAGCTGATGTTAACAAATGTCAAATATGATTGGAGAGAGAAAGAGAGGCTCTTCCCAAACTATGACATGCTTGGTAGGAATTAAATTTCTGTTATCCTTGTTTTTGTTTGGCAAATGATTCTCTGATGTGTGAACCGGAGAATACAGTACATGTTTGTATATATAAGGCTGCAGTGCTTACATTATCAACTTTTGTTTATAACTCGGCCCTTGGAAGTACTGTTGAGGAAAGGAATTGGTCTAAATTTGAAAATCTTAAGACATTTCTGCGGGTACAGTCAAAGAAACATACCGACTCCTAAAGAAATGTCCGGACATCTTTGCTTTGAAGGAAAGATAAACAGTGTTCTTACAAGGTGGGAAGAGTGTCAAAGAGATTCATGCTCACAGGCTCAGAGAAAGATTGTTTAGATGTGCAGGCTTTGTTAACCATGAGCAAAGTGAAATGAGTTGGCATGACAACCTGCAAACATCCCCTAGCAAAATAGTAACAGTAAAAAAGTAAATAATTAAAAACAAAGGAAGGAAGATGAAAACAAATGAAACTAGCCTGTCAAATATAGATTGAAAAAATTACCTAAGATAAGATAAAAATGAGATAGAAATCTGAAGTCCTCCATGAGTACCCAATGTTATGCATTATGAAAGAAAATACATTATCTAAAGAAAAACCATGAATTCCATAGCAGTGAACTCAATGATAAAACAAGAGAAAAAAAATGCTCAGAGTTGAGGAGGCAAACTGAGAACTTTAAAAAGACTCTTATAAGTCTAACAGATAAATTGGAATCAAGAAAGACAGAACTACAGATAAGATCACTGGCATGAAGGAAATGCTTGAAATAATTGTGGCGAAAGCAGAGGGAAGATACAGAAATTAGAATAATTAGCAAAAAAGATGATAGAAAGAAGGAAAATGGATATCTCTGAAGGGTGAAAGTCAATAAATGGAAAGGAAAAATATTTTAAAACCTATTTAAAGAAGAAAAGAATAAGAGTATCTGGGTCTGCAAATTAAATGGGTCCATCAAGTTGACACAAAACAGGATATCCAAACATAACCTGTTATCTAGCATTAAGGGAAAAAGAAGAATTCTACTGTCATCCAGATGATAAAATAAAATCAAGTTGCATAGAAAGGGGAAAACAAACAATACAGGCTTACCTCTGACATCTTCATAGAAATTTTGAGTGCCAGGAGATACTGGAGGATAATAAGTGATACCAATGAAAATATATCAAGCAACCTGCTGTAGGAGTATATTCTCAATGATATAATACCTATCTGCCTTACTGGAAAAAAAATTACTCAAGTGTAGATTTTGTGAAACCAAAATCCAAAACTCAAGAGTGGAAATGTATGATAAAATTCTCACAGTGATACTGCATTAATTTAACTAAGGACTAGGGCTTCGCAAGTGGCTCAGTGGTAGAGAATCTGCTTCCAAGCAGGAGAAATGTGTTTGACCCCTGGGTCAGGAAGATCCCCTGGAGAAGAAAATGGCAACCCAGTCCAGTATTCTTGCCTGGCAAAACCCATGGACAGAGTTGCCTAGCAGGCTATAGTCCATGGGGTTGCAAAGAGTTGGACATGACTGAGCAACTGAACACACACACACACAAACATAGCTATAGAACAGAAGGTAGATATAGCATCATTCTTACTATTTTTGAGATATTTATATGTACTTAAAATGTAGAAAAAGATGGGAAAGACGATGGAAGGAAGTATAAGTAATAATTGCCCATATTTTTAAAACTGTGAGTCCAATTATATTGTGAGAACTTGAAATATATGATTAAAAAATAAAATATATATGCTGTGTGCATATATATCTTTAAATTTTTCCCTAGCTTTATGTCTGGCAAGAGGGTAGAAGCAATGGTATGGGTGTTTGGCTTTTTTTTTTTTTTTGATGTGGACTATTTTTAAAATCTCTATTGAATTTTTACAGTATTGTTTCTGTTTTACATTTTGCTTTTTTTGGCCACAAGGCATGTGGGATCTTAGTTCCCTGATCAGGAATTGAACTTGCATTCCCTGCATTGGAAGGTGAAGTCTTAACCACTGGTCCACTAGGGCAGTCCCATAGCATATGGTTTCTAAATGCTGTATTCGATTAAGACAAATCAAGGTGAGAAGACAGGTTTGAGTCTGGGACAGGAAACGTATAGCTAAGCCTGAAACAATAATGTGCTCAAAGAATGACAGTGACATGAAAAAGGACAGAGGATCTGGGCTGGAAGGGCTCCTGCTGGCCAAATTTTAAATAATTTCAATATTAAAATATATAATAAATAATTGGTTTTAAGCAACTGAATAAAATAAAAATCCATGAGGTTATTTTAATATAAATAAGTAAATACATACATACATAGATGGGATGGGAAAGCTCTCTTTTACAATAAAATGACAGCTAATAATTATAGAAATAATCAATGGGTGCTAAAAACTGCTGGGTAAGAGTATAACAAGAAAACAGATCGAAGTTAAGTTCATCAATTTCAGAGCAACCTAAATTCATGTGATTGTTTTGTTTTTGTGTTTTTTTTTGGGGGGGGCGGGTATAGTTACTTTACAATGTTGCATTCATTTCTACTGTACAACAAAGTGAATTGGCTATACATAAACGTTTATCTCCTCTTTTTTGGATTTTCTTCCCATTATGTGCCTTTGCTATAATGTATTGAAAAGGATCCAACATCACTTCCCTGACATTTCTGCTAAGAATATGTAACCTGAGTCTAATACTCAGGAAATGTGAGTCCAATCCAAGCTGGGAGACAGTCATAAAATAATTTGCTGTACCCTTAAAAATTTTAAGATCTATAAGGACAAAGATTGAGGAAATGTTCCAAATTAAAGGAATCTATAGAAAAAGAACACTGAGTGGGTGACAATGGACTAGATCCTGAAATAGAGAAATAATGGCTCTAAAGGAGATTAGTGGGATGATTAAAAAATTAGAATGTGAACTGTGCATTAGATAATAATATTGTATCAATGTTAAATTTCATAATTTTTAGAATTATACAGAAGTGATATAAGAAAATGTACTTATTCTTAGGAAGTACACACTGTATACTGCTAAAGGTTACATTGTCTCCAACTTACTCTCAGTGATTCAGAGAAAAAGTAATATACCTATACAGAGATTGATAGATGGAAATTGGTAAACTGGGGTAGAGGGTGTATAGGTTTTGTTTGTAGTATTCTTATAGTCTCTGTAAGTTTGAAATTGTGCTGAAATAAAAAGTTTTGTTGTTCAGTTGTGTGCAATTCTTTGTGATCTCAAGGACTGCAGCATGCCAGTCTTCCTGTCCCTCACCGTCTGCTGGAGTTTGCCCAAATTCATGTCCGTTGAATCGGTAATGCCATCCAACCATCTCATCCTCTGTCATTCTCTTCTTACAAACACCTAATAATGACTCACATCTCTCTATTATAGCCCTTCCACCTTTGCACAGCTATTTCTGTACTACATCTTTCTGAGTAGAAACCAGTATCTTCAAAGTTTTTCACCAATTGGCAAATTCCAATACATTTATGTCTCATTCATATGTGTATAAACTACACACACGCACACACACCCAATACTTCTAACACTTCATTGAAATACCACAGGTCTTTGTTCTTGTTCACCTTTTCTAGTTACACTCACTCTTCTGATCATCTCATCTACTCATATCTTTAAATGTCGTCTACTTGTCAATAACAAATGGAGTTTAAAGAATAAAAACACTCTAGCATTTAACCAGCAAGGTCCAATGATATCTCTCCCTTTGACTGAAATATATATTCTTTCATAGGAAAGTATTACTAATGTAGATGATGATAGATTCATTGAATAATATCAAGAAAGAAATCAAAGTTGAAGTTTATTGAAAGACCAAAGGACTTGATCATTTCCAGGATAAAGATATAAAGAATCTACTGACTGAAATTAGAAAGAGAAATAAAGTTATTTTCTCAGTAAGCTAAAACTGCCAGTAATTATCTTACCAGTTCAATAACTGCTGGCTAAACTGGCCTGTGGGACTACTTTTTCACCCTAGAATTATGGGGAATACTCATTGGCATCTCGTAATCTCAAATGAGGATGGTGGGATTAATAGATTCAACAATGTGTTGATTAAAATGAAGGGAACATTGCAGGGGGCAGTTTTTTATGAAGATGGATCTATTCAAGCATGGCTTTTTATTGCTTAGTGGTCATACAGTGATGAAAAATAAAGTATTCATATTTGAAACAGACAAATCCTCACACAAAAGCAATCCTTAAGAAGTAGTCAAATAAAAAAAAAAGTAGTCAAATAAGTGATTCTTGAACCCTTGATAAAACAGAGGAATGGGTAGTAGGAAAGTCAGTTCACAGGAGATTGTTTAATGACAGCTTCTTCCATGTTGATGAGATTAGGATCCTTGGTGTGATTCATTCAAATCAGTAAACGTTTGTTAGGTACTCATTTTGTAAAGCTTCTTGACTACCAGTAAAATATCATTGCATTTATTTTTTGTAGCCACCTGAAAAGTTGTGTAAGTCATTCCAAGGTATTAAGAATGGAGGAGAGAAATTTTATGATGATTAAAGAAGACACATGTGTAATTATGTTTGCTTGCTTGTCTGTAAAGGTAAACACATTTTAATAATTTCAAAAAATGAGGTAAATAAGGAAAATGTTTACCTTTTGAAAACCAGGTTTGTAGATAGATATATGTATTTATATGTACAAATATGCATGTATGTGAGCAGATGTAGATAGTTGCATGGATGAATTGATAGACAATCTGGGTGGATGTACTACAAGTGTTGATCCTTAACAATAGAATTTGTGAGGGTTAAGATGGTAGAAACATTAAATTTTACATTACATTCCTCTTCATTATATTTTGTTCAGTTTGGTCACTCAGTCATGTTTGACTTTTTGGGACCCCATGGACTGCAGCGCTCCAGGCTTCCCTGTCCATCACCAACTCCTGGAGCTTGCTCAAACTTATGTCCATCAAGTCTGTGATGCCATCCAACCATCTCACCCTCTGTTGTTGCCTTCTCCTCCTGCCTTCAGTCTTTCCCAGCATCAGGGTCTTTTCCAAGGAGTCAGTTCTTCACATCAGGTGGACAAAGTATTGGAGATTCAGCTTCAGCATCAGTCCTTCCAATGAATATTCAGGGTTGATTTCCTTTAGGATTGATTGGTTGGATCTCCTTGTAGTCCAAGGGACTCTCAAGAGTCTTCTCCAACACCACAGTTCAAAAGCATCAATTCTTTGATACTTTGTTTTCTTTATAGTCCAACTCTCACATCCATACATGACTTATGGAAAAACCATAGCTTTGACTAGACAGACCTTTGTTGGCAAAGGAATGTTTCTGCTTTTTAATATGCTGTCTAGGTTTGTCATAGCTTTTCTTCCAAAGAGCAAGTGTCTTTTCATTTCCTGGCTGCAGTCACCATCTGCAGTGATTTTGGAGCCCCCTCAAAAATAAAGTCTCTCACTGTTTCCATTGTTTCCCCATCTATTTGCCATGAAGGGATGGGACTGGGTACCATGATCTTCGTTTCTGAATGTTGAGTTTTAAGCCAACGTTTTCACTCTCCTCTTTCACTTTTATCAAGAGGTCCTTTAGTTCCTCTTCACATTCTGCCATAAGGGTGGTGTCATCTGCGTTTTCTCTGGGCAGTCTTGATTCCAGCTTGTACTTCATCCAGCCCAGAATTTTGTATTATGTACTCTGCATATAAGTTAAATAAGCAGGGTGACAATATACAGCCTTTGCATACTCTTTTCCCAATTTTGAACCAGTCCATTCCATGTCTTGTTCTACCTGTTGCTTCTTGACCTGCATACAGATTTCTCAGAAGGCAGGTCAGATAGTCTGTTATGCCCATCTGTTGAAGAATTTTCCACAGTTTGTTGTGATCCACACAGTCAAAGGCTTTAGCATAGTCAATGAAGCAGAAGTAGATGTTTATCTGGAATTTTCTTGCTTTTTCCATGATCTAATGGATGTTTGCAATTTGATCTCTGGTTCCTCTGCCTTTCCTAAATCCAGCTTGAACATCTGGAAGTTCTCAGTTCACATACTGTTGAAGCCTCACTTGGAGAATTTTGAGTATTAGTTTGCTAGCGTGTGAGTGCAATTTCGCGGTAGTTTGAGCATTTTTTGGCATTGCC
Organism: Cervus canadensis; assembly: GCF_019320065.1. Lineage (NCBI taxonomy): Eukaryota > Metazoa > Chordata > Mammalia > Artiodactyla > Cervidae > Cervus > Cervus canadensis. The sequence goes on from NC_057411.1 coordinate 36,916,070, forward strand.
TTTCTTTGGGATTGGAATGAAAGCTGACCTTTTCCAGTCCTGTGGCCACTGCTGAGTTTTCCAAATTTGCTGGCATATTGAGTGCAGCACTTTAACTGCATCATCTTCCAGGATTTGAAATAGCTCAGCTGGAATTCCATCACCTCCACTAGCTTTGTTCATAGTGATGCTTCCTAAGCCCCATTTGACTTTGCACTCCAGGATGTCTGGCTCTAGGTGAGTGATCACACCATTGTGGTTATCTAGGTCTTTAAGATATTTTGTATAGTTCTTCTGTGTATTCTTGCCACCTTTTCTTCATATCTTCTGCTCCTCTTAGTTCTGTACTGATTCCTTTATTGAGCCCATCTTTGCATGAAGTATTCCCTTGGTATCTCTAATTTTCTTGAAGAGATCTCTAGTCTTTCCCATTCAATTGTTTTCCTCTATTTCTTTGCATTGATTATTAATAATCATTGATTACTTATATATATAAGGAAATATGTTTTTTATGCATTGGAAAGGAATCAAAATAATAAGGAAAAAGTCTGACTTCCTTGTATTTGTTGGCCTTGAATCTTGAGGTCCAATGTCAAAGAATTGACGGGCACTTTGTTTTATAATTTTCTCAGCCATGCTCATGTATCTAGGAGCTTGTCAAGGACTACAGCTCAGGGAGGAGGCTTCTCTATTCATTTCCAGCACTTTGTCTTGTAAATGTGGATTCATTCTTTCCTTGTTAAAAATGACAGTGTCAGGAAGCAACCCTACACTTCTGAGAAAAATCTGTTTTTCTGTATAAATTCAGTGGTTTGGGGAGCCCAAAGACGCTTAATATTTAAAAAATATTAAGCACTAGATGATTCAGCATTTTGTATCTGATGACTTTTCCCATAAGAAAATCCTCATAGTCCTCCTATTATACCCTAAAAAATAAAATGTTTCCCCACTGTCTATGTTTTTATTCTGGGAAATCTTTTAAAAAAAAATCATAATTGTGGTTACCAGTACAGTTGTTTCTTCAATAGCTGGCTGTTTTAGCATTTTTATGATGCAACAGATCTTCTCAGTCCTCATAGATGAATAAACCTTAAATAAATATAAAACATATGGGAGATAATTATCTCAGAGGATAGTCCAACTTCACATCTGAAATAACCCCCAATGTACTCTAACTAAATCCTCTCATTTTTTAAACAGGAGAAAACTAAGCCACAGTGAAGTCAATTGTTTTGTCCAAGGTTGGAAACCTAATTAATTGTGACTGATATCTCCCTCCTGTCTGTACCTGAGAATGTTTGCTTCCTGTGCTGTACTCATCCTTCCTTTTGTCTAGCTTAGTAAGGAAATTTGCCATATAAGAAAGGATATTTTCATCTAAGGAAAAAGAAATCTAAAAGTGGGACAGGAGAGTGGATTGAGATTTGACTCAATTTGGTGTTACTAATATTGATTCTTTTATGGTTAATGCATTGAAAAATAAGGCGTACTTTTTTTGAAGCAATCAAAATAGCTCAGGGCACCCATCTAGACTAATATCCTTATATTTTATACCCAAAATATGTATATGAATACATTACTTTTTATGGGATACTAGATACTGGTCTCTCAGATGTTTAAGAATCCACCTGCAATGCAGGAGACCTGGGTTTGATCCCCAGGTTGGGAAGATCCCCTGGAGAAGGAAATGGCTACCCACAACTGTATTCTTGCCTATAGAATTCCATGGACAGAGGAGCCTAGTGGGCTATAATCCATGGGGTTGCAAAGTTGGACACAACTGAACAACTAACACCACGGTTACTAGAACACTGCATGCTTGCTGTCTGTGAGTCTCTTAAAATGAACTGGCATTTCTTATTGCTCCATATCATTTTTTAATCAAATAAACTATGAAACTAAAAGGATTATTACATCCCAAATGGTTCAGTTGATCTGACTCTTATATGTGTATTTGAATACCTTATCCAAGTTGTATAAAAAGTATTTTTTGTTGTTGTTGTTGTTAATCTTGACTCACTTTAGGAGCCAGTTACTCTAAAACCAATGACTTCATTTTTGATAATATCATCATCTGAAAGACAGGTTTAATGCAAACCTCTAGGTGGGATGGTGTATATCCGGGTTTGTCTATAAGAGCCCTAGTTTTTATCTGCTATCCCACTGTAATTAATCAGTGCCTCTTTTTAATCTAAAAGAGTCAAGTTTTGGGTAGTGAATTATATGGTTATCCTACCTGCAGTAGCTGCAAAACATGCTAGAGAAGGAATTCCCTCCTCCAACTTTAAGGCAAATCTCAGCATTTTTTTCCTGTTTGAGCTGTCTGCCCCTTTCTGTTTTCAGTGTCTCAAGAGTTTTGCCTCTTCCCTTCCTAGACTCATTGAAGCTGATTTTTCTTTCAAACTGCATTCTACTCAAAACTCAGTATTTGACTTGATTGAACTAGGATATCTGCCAAGTCGACTTTCATTTTGGTTTCAATTGGCTATCCTTCTATACAGTGTGAATAAATCTTTCAGGCTTAAAATGATTAGATTATCAAGAGGAATTTGATGAAGGGTTTGTGCTTTGCAGGGAGAAAAACATACAGTTTCATAGACACAATGCAAATACAATTGTTTGTGTGTTGTATGCTGTGCTTATTCACTCACTGACTTCCTGAAGCTCTTTGAGCTGTAGCCCCCAGGCTCTGCTGTCCATGGGATTTTTCAGGCAAGAATACTGGAGTGGGTTTGCCATTTCATTCTCTAGGGGATATTTCTGAACCAGGGGTTGAAACCATGTCTCCTGTATTGCAGGTGGGTTCTTTACCCTATTGAGCCATTGGGGAAGCCCATTGTTGAATCTCAAATCTGAACATGCTTATACCTAAAAAGTCTAAACAGTCTGCCTAAGGAATCTTTTAAGATCCTGCCAAATCATATTCCAGTCTCTTCAATCCTACTCACCCAAGTTTAAAAAAGTGTCCAAAATCTATGATCTCCTAAAAGGGACGGACAATTCAGTGTAAAAAATATGATATTGTAGCCATGGGAACATGAGTTCAAATTCTGCTATCACTCTTTTTAAGTGTGGTGCCTTGGCTTCTTAATCAGCAAATGGATAGAATTTTATATAATAAGGATTTACATATTTATGCACATTTTACACCATATACATTTTTCTGTAATGATTTTATGGACCTTTTGGAAGTCAGTTTGTCTGTCCTGTATCTTCCTACCTATGTAACAATTTAAATATCTTTTGAGATCATCTCTGTCTTTCTGTCTCTCTAGACCATCACAATGTCTTATACTGATACAGTAGCATCCTTTTAAGTAGTCCTTTAGGTCCCTTGTTCCTAAATTATTTTTCTAATTCGCAGTCTAAAAACAAAATAGCCCATGTTTAAATTCCTTTAGTAGCTACCCACGACCTTCAGGATAAAGTCTAGTTTCCTGACTCTGGCCTTTGCCTGTATTTCTTTCTGCATATTTTACCCACTACTGTATGTCATTCATTCCACCTTCCAGCTCTGTAGAACTACTTGAAGTGGCCCAAGTCTATCCTTATCTCCTGCCTGAAATGTTAGTCCTTTTCCTTTCCTTCTGCACTCAAAGTATTTCTTGGTTGCATCTCCTCAAGGAAGCCTTCTTTGGTCCTGTCCCTTCTTATAGTGTCACGTGTGTGTGCTCAGTTGCTCAATCATGTGCAACTCTTTGAGACTCCATGGACTGTAGCCCACCAAGTTCCTCTCCCCATGAGATTTTCCAGGCAAGAACACTGGAGTGGGTTTCCATTTCCTTCTCCAGGGGATCTTCCTAACCCAGGGGTAGAACCAGCATCTCCTGCATTGGCAGGTGGATTATTGTTTAACTACTGAACCATCAGGGAAGCCCTCCATTGCGTTCTCGTATAATTCAGTGTTAATTTCACCAATAGTCAGCACACTTCTTTCACCTCCAAGAGTCCCTATGTTGGATTTTGTACTTTTCTTTATACTCAAACATTACATTTTATATGAACTTAATACAGGCTTCAATAAATACAGGCTTCAATATACTGAAGAAAATAAGGAAGTAAAGAAAGGAAGAGAGACCTTATTTTCCTAGGGAATTTTGTATTCTGGATGCAGAAATATTTTCATCCCATGGTATAACAAGGGATTATTACAGAGACCTCATCAGCTCATTCAGTCGCTCAGTTGTGTCCGACTTTGGGACCCCATGGACTGCAGCACGCCAGGCTTCCCTGTCCATCACCAACTCCTGGAGCTTGCTCAAACTCATATCCAGTGAGTCAATGATGCCATCCAACCATCTCATCCTCTCTGTCATCCCCTTCTCCCCCTGCCTTCAATCTTTCCCAGCATCAGGGTCTTTTCCAATGAGTCAGTCCTTTGCATCAGCTGGACAAAGTATTGGAGATTTAGCTTCCAACATCAGTCCTTCCAATGAATATTCAGGACTGATCTCCTTTAGGATGGACTAGTCCTTGCAGTCCAAGGGACTCTCAAGAGTCTTCTCCAACATCACAGTTCAAAACCATCAATTCTTCAACACTCAGCTTTCTTTATGGTCCAGCTCTCACATTCATACATGACTACAGGAGAAACCATAGCTTTGACTAGAAGGACCTTTGACGAAAAAAGATTGTCTCTGCTTTTTAATATGTCTAGGTTAGTCATAGCTTTCTCCCAAGGAAAAAGCGTCTTTTAATATCATGGCTGGAGTCACCATTTCCAGTGATTTTGGAGCCCAAGAAAATAAAGTCTGTCACTGTTTGCATTGTTTTCCCGTCTATTTGCTATGAAGTGATGGGACCAGATGCCAAGATCTTCGTTTTCTGAAAGTTGAGTTTTAAGCCAGGTTTTTCACTCTCCTCTTTCACTTTCATCAAGAGGCTCTTTAGTTCCTCTTCACTTTCTGCTGTAAGGGTGGTGTCTGCATATCTGAGGTTATTGATGTTTCTCCTGGCAATCTTGATTCCAGCCTGTGCTTCATTCAGTCTGGCATTTCGCATGATATACTCTGCATGTGAGTTAAACAAGCAGGGGGACAATATACAGCCTTGACATACTCCTTTTCCAATTTGGAACCAGTCCATTGTTCCGTGTCATGTTCTAACTGTTGCTTCTTGCATACATAATCCTGCATACAGATTTCTCAGGAGGCACGTCAGGTGATCTGTTGAAGAATTTTCCACAGTTTATTGTGATTCACATAGTCAGAGGCTTTGGCATTTTCAATAGAGCAGAAGTACACGTTTTTCTGGAACTCTTGCTTTTTCTATTATCCAGTTGATGTTGGCAATTTGATCTCTGGTTCCTCTGCCTTTTCTAAATCCAGCTTGAACATCTGGAAGTTCATGGTTCACATATTATTGAAGCGTGGCTTGGAGAATTTTGAGCACTACCTTGCTAACATGTGAGATGAATGCAATTGTGTGGTAGTTTGAAGATTTTTTGGCATTGCCTTTCTTTGGAATTGGAATGTAAACTGACCTTTTCCAGTCCAGTGGCCATTGCTGAGTTTTGCAAATTTGCTGGCATATTGAGTGCAGCACTTTCACAGCATCATCTTTTAGGATATGAAATAGCTCAACTGAAATTCCATCACCTGCACTAGCTTTGTTCGTAGTGATGCTTCCTAAAGCCCACTTGACTTCAGACTCCAGGATGAGAGACCTCATGACTTTTTACAAAACCTTGTCCATTGAAAGCAATAAAAAATATTTTTAGTTTTGATTTATTGACTAAATAAGTATCACCTATGTATTTCAATTAATATTTAATCTTAGTACATAGGAAAAGGGCATTTTTTCCAACAATTATTTTATATGATGCTATCTTTCATTTAGTGGCAACAATGTTCCAGCAAGGGATTTTCTCTACATCATTGTGTCCTAGGGGACAACTGCTGTGGTGCTTGGGAAAAATCATTTTCTTCCTAACAAAGAATCCCCCTCTGCCCACCATTGCATTAGCACTTTTCTTTTCTAAAGAAAATTTTTTGTTGTGGGCCATTTTTTAAATTCGTTATTGAATTTGTTACAATATTACTTCTTTTTTATTAATTTATTTCTTTAAACTTCTTTTTTATGTTTATTTCTGGGGGGGAGCCATGAGGCATGTGGGATCTTAGGTCCCCAGTCAGCAATTGAACCCACACCCTCTACATTGGAGGGCAAAGTCTTAACCACTGGACCATCAGGGAAGTTTCCCTTCCAGTACCTTTCTGATGTGACTGGACCCAGTGTGTGTTGAGCCAGTTGCATCATCCCACAGCGCACCTGAGCCCCAGGACCCAGAGGCTGACTCACTAGAACAGGTAATTAGGAAGCAGTAGGACAGGAGACGGAGGCAATCCAATTTACAGCTCACTGGAGAGCTCTGAATCAGTGTGGAGGAGGACTGAGATGGTGGATGAGATTATCTGTGAGCTCACCTCTCTAAAATTACTTAGTCTTCCCCCTTTTCATTTAGAAAACATATGTTGTGAATGCAAAGATTTAGCTTCTTCTCCTGAAGAGTTGGCAGCTCAGAGCAGTTTCTCGAAACCACCTGGAAAGGATAAAATTTGTTGTCGGATATCTGCTGTTTAAATAAAGGCAGTTACTGTAGAGTTTAGGATACAAAGGAACTATCCGGAAGCTCTCAGGCCCTTGTAGCAAATATAATCCCATACCTAGTTCGGTGCATGTATCCATAAAGGATATTCTGGCAAGTCAAAGGTATACTCTGGCCTTTGTGTTAGGAAAATTTAAGGGCTTAGAGTCCCCTTGTGTAGGTACAGTTACATACCTAGAGTCCAACAGGGGCTCTTTATTTCTGGGATGCCTAGCTGCTGAGCCACGAGGAGATTTGCAGGGTTCCATCAGTTGTAAAGATGGGTTAGTCTTTGCCCTCATGCTTGTGGACTTAGGTTAGATGCTTGTTGACTGAAGGGTAGGAACCCAGGCAGGACTGTAAATAATTCATTCAAGAAATGTTGATCAAAGACCTAGTTTATAGTTGACACTGTTCTGAACACTAAGAATGATGAGTTTTAAAAGAGCCTAAGTCTTATCTTTCTGATCTTATTTGTAACATCTGATGCATTTCTGATAATATTTTATAATTAAATTTATAAAACTTATTCTATTTGTTTTAAATCAGACGATAATTGCCTCACAACATATTGTTTGTTTCTGCCAGACAGCAATTAGAATCAATCATAGCTATATACGTGTATATATATATATTCCCTCCCTCTTGAGCCTTATCCCCACCCATCTGGGTCATCACAGAGCACCAGGCTGTGCTCCCTGCATTATATAGCAGCTTATTCTAAAAGAGATACAGTGAATATATTTAAACTAATTGAATGAGTGAATAACTAAAAAAGAACCACAGATAATTTTGGATAGTGGTAAGTGCTGTGAAGAAAAACCAAAATAGAGAAATGAGGTAGAGAGAGTGTGTGTATGTGGTCGGGAGGGTGGTTAACCAGAGTGGTCAGGATATTCTTTTTCTGGAAAGAAAGCATTTAAAATGAGCTCTGAATGCTGAGAAGAGGGTAGTTCTGTGAAGATATGAGGGAGACACTTTCTAGACAAATGGAACAGCATTTAGGAAAGTAGGAAAGATAAATGGGGGCAAAATGATGAAGAGCCTAGGAAGCTGTGGCTAGGCATTTGGATTTATGCTGAGGGCCATGGGAAACCATTGCAGAGATGAAGCAAGGAATAATGGCAAATGATTGAACAGTGTGAACCAGAGGATAACGGGAAACTGAAAGGAATGAAGGAGAGAGATGATGGGAACCCGTTGGATGATATAAAGCAGGAGATGGTAGAAACCAGCAGAGGAGATGAAGAAGGGGATGGTGACTCTGGCTGCTGTGAGGAACTGGACTGTGAACACAGAAGGCAACATAGCAAGTAGGAGCTTGAACTAGTTTAAGAGAGTTGATGCTTGAGCTTTTTATGGGCTTCAGTCCCCTGGGACTGTTAAAAATGTCCACCTATGAAAACTCTTACCAAACACAAAATAATCTAACAGCTGTTCCCGTGATCACTTCCCTTCCCTGCTATCACAAAACTGCTCTCTGGGATTCTTTGGTGCAAACCTTCTTCTAGTGTTACTGTAAACCTAAAAATTGACAGGAGGAGACCGAGAGTTTGAGAATTCCGATGGCCTTGCCTGTGTTAATACAGTCTGCCCTGGAGTTCACCTCTGATCTAAGTGCTACTCCCATCAGTGGAATTCAACTCCATAGATTCCATCTTCATAACACAGTAATTCTTCCCCTCTAAACTTACCTAAGGGTTCTGAAACTCAGAGCATGCCTAGAGTGAGGGCAACCTGCAATATGTCCAAGGGACCTAAATATAAAGAGATAGGATTTTTAAGATGATTGTATACCACTGTGTTATTTTAGATCATGCTGAATTTCACATTGAAATTGACATTCATATTGACAGCAATTGCTTCCCTCTCAGTGGGGAGAAAGGAGCAAGGTTATGAATTACAAAGTAAGTTTGAGGGCCAATTTCCTGTTGCTTGCACTGGTCACCAAAATTGCTGGTTCCTTCTCTGTTTACCCTATTTTGAGAGACTTTGGTTCCTGAAGTCAGTACCTATAATCTATTGTCTGTGGCTCAACCCACTTCTGTTCTAAACAGCCTGATGGTACCTGACTTCTCTCTACACCTTTTTTTTTTTCCCCCTGAGTCTACTCAACAGCTCTGAATCACCCTGACGTCAGTCATTCCATCTCTGTTTCCTCACAGCCTACTTCTCTTTCAAGGTTTTACTCACACTTCCTTCCTGCCCCTTCTAACATCCAAAAGGCCAAATGTTCAAATAAAGAGTAAAAGCTTAAGAAGTAAAGGAAAAAATATGGAAAAATTTTAGTAAACCCAAGGAATACATATCTGTGTGTCAAACTCTTGTCATATTTGACATACTAGTGTTAGGTATAAATGTAGATTAGATGTTAATGTCTGTGGGGTTTTCATTTTCTTAGAGCTCAGTCAAGCAAGATTAATTAAGAACAGAAGGAAAATAGGATCATGCCATTGTGTCAAGAAGCACAGAGTATGTTTTACAAGATTTCTTTCTCAACATTTACGTGTTCTGAATATCAACTGTTTATTTGTCAGGGTTGGAAAACGTATATGGTATGTGTTACTCAACACTTTGGAGAATGTTTTGAAAAATCTAATCCAATTTTCATTTTGAAAAGTATACTTTCACAATTATTTGTTCACAATTGCATTGCTTTCTGCCAAAGACCAGGACAAGCATAAATAAATGGAGTCTTAAAAGTAGACAAGAAATATCAAAACCAAACAGTGAATTTCTGAGTTAAGGAATGAAAAAGTTTAAAAATGGTTTTTAATGATCTGAGTAATTTAGTTAATTGTGTCTTTGAGTCATAGCGTGTAAAGTCGATTTGACATTAATATTTTAAGGAATCACATCAGATAAAAAGATTAGTAGTGACCAGAGCAATTTTAGCCTGGGCCACTTCATAGTTTGGCTTATCTGACCCTAGGATAGATGTTTTTGAGAGTGAACGACTCAATGGATAGAATGTAAGTAAATGTTAGACACATGATTAATGTGTGGGAATGAAGAAAAATATAAGTTATAGAAAATTGACCTTACTTTTCATCTAAACTCTTTGATTTTATTTGAAAATTGTGCACTTCTCTGAAAAAGCTATTGCTTGTCAGTTATTATATTCCACAAGGGAAGGATGAGGTAGGTTTATAAATATTCAATTAATATTTTTTTAATAAGTGAATGAATGAATGTATTTCAGAAAGGAAACTTTAAAAAAATTATAATAAATCATCTGTCAGTTCAAGAAAAATAATTTCTCATATATAAGTAGGAAAAGTGATATGACAGATACCAAATAAAAATTATTGTGATGTTTATCTTACATTTAACAAAATAGTCAAGAATAGCGGACTTCCCTGGCGGTCCAGTGGTTAAGAATTCATCTTCCAATGTAGAGTATGCTGGTTTGATCCCTGGTTGGGGAGGTAAGATCCCGCATGCCTCATGGCCAAGAACATAAAAAAAGAAGCAGTATTGTAACAAATTCAAAAAGACTTTAAAAATGGTCCCCATTAAAAAAATCTTTTAAAAAAGTGATTAAAAAATAAACTTGTATATATGGTGAAATTTTTTTTTGACAATTTAGAAGCAGAGATTTTTGGTGGTAATAATGTATTTCTGATTCAAGAGCCAAGTAACTACCACGGATACTGGGCAGGAAACTGAATAACAAGTCACAGCTCCGTCCCTTCAGAAGGAGTCCTCTGTAAGGACTAAGAGATATCCATACCCCCTGATAAATGGCAACTCCTGAGACATAAAAAATTCTGGAAAATCAGCAGAGGAAAATATTATTTCCTGAATATAAAAGAAATTAGACATTAGAGAGATGTTCAGTATTAAGGACTGTGAAGTGAAGGGAAATGTTTTTTCCCGAGAACAGGTGGTTCTGACATTGTAATTGTATTACTTCTCCCTGCCAGCATGTGGGTATTCTACAAGGATGCAGAGGAAAAAAGTAAACCATTTCCCCTCAGGTACAATAGTGTAATAGAAAAAGCCTCGAACTGGGAGTTGTGAAATCTGATAACTATTCTTAGCTGACACAAATGAGCTTTGTGAGTGACCTTGCACAAATCATATTTTCTCCAGGCATCACTTTCATTATTTACAAAGTGAAGGCATTGGGCTAAATTATATTTAAGGTCCTGGTGTGCTTCCTATGGTTCTCATTTTTAATCCCCCCTCCTTTTTTTTGTCTATTTCTAAATGCTCAAATACTACGTTATTTAAGGTATATTTCCTGGCAGGTTTTTTTTTTTTTTTTCTTCCCTCTCTGTCTCTTTCTTCAATATATGGGATAGGAGGATACTGACTAAGTCTGAGGGGAAGGAGGAGGAAGATTTGCTACAGGAAGGATTTCTATCCCCCTCTACAAGAAAACTTAAATACAGCTACCACCGCTTTGAAAGGAATGGTTTATGTCCCAACAGCACTTTCCAGACAAGCTCTGTACTTTTTTGCCAACAGAATTAACTTTAAACTGAAGTCAGTAGACAGTTAAACAAGAGTCGACACTGGAAACAGCTGTGAGTAGACCAGACCAGTTACTTATAAGGTACTGTTTTTTAACTCATAGAAATCTCCTTCAAGGTTCATTTCTTTCAGGCACAAGTATTCTGTAGTCATCTGACCTTTTTCTCCCACTTTGCCTCTATTCTGAGAGAAAACACACCCTTAAAATATCTTAGCCCTTGAGTGTTTCAGTCTTGTTTTGTAGCTGTTGTTGATTGAAGCTGCTAAGATTTTGTTTTCCTTTTAGGAAACTAATAATTGTTGTTATTTTATATTGAATCTTAGTTTAGTTTTGTCCTTTGTTGACTCTTGTCATGGGTGGTTTTTATGTTTTGTTGTTCAGGTTGAATAAAGCAGGATAAGCTTTAATATTACAGAATGTACAGAATGCTCTTGACTTGGGGAAGCAGGGCAGAGATTGGTTAATGCATCGTCAGTTTGAAGTACAGAACCTATAGAATCAGTCAGAGAAGGGGACCAGCATAGGGCAAGCCCCAGGCCCTATAACTGTCTGGGTCAAGACTCCCTGACCTCATCACAGCTTGGTGGATCTGACCTGGAAAACATGAGTTTTTAAACTGGAGTTTTATCTTTAGTTTGTTTCTATACTTGTTCATTTTAACCCTTCCTTCCCTTGATCCCCATTTAGTTTTACAATTCTGGTAAACTTGCTTTTTTTTAAATTTTTGGATGAAGTTTATCTTATTAAGTTCATCCACCTTAAAGAGACAGCATTTCCAAGAGTGATGTTTGCTGTAAGAATTCAAATCACTGAGCTCTGAAGGGGTTTTCAGAGCAGAGGAGGAGTGACCCCCCTGGCTGTGGGGTGGACAGATAAGACCCCGTGTCCCACTGTCGTCTGAGATGTCCCTCTTGCCCAGAGGCCTGGTTAGCTAATACTATATATAGTATTTGCTGCTGGTCAGTAAACAAGTTACAGAGAACTAAGGCGTTCTCTATCTATGGACTTTCCAGAAAGGGAAGCTTAGAAGTGTACTACTGAAAACTCCAAAAAGTTTAGAGAAAATTTAGCCACTTTTTGGAGAGTTATCTTTCTGAAATCTACTATAATAATATGTATGTGCTCAGTTGTGTCTGAATCTTTGCAACCCCATGGACTGTAGCCTGCCAGGGTCCTCTGTTCATGGGATCTCCCAGGCAAGAATACTGGAATGGGTTGCCATTTCCTGCTCCAGGGGATCTTCCCGACCCAGGGATAGAACCCAAGTCTCCTGCATTGGCAGGCGGATTCTTTACCACTGAGCCACCTGGGAAACCTTAGATATTTTACTGTCTCTCTGGAGAGGACTAAATTCAATTTAAAGTTTTGTGAATTTCTCAGTATTCTCTTCATGAATACACATCATAGACTTATTCTATAACATAATAATACTTGGGGGGGCCTATTCTGTGATGTGTAAGGCCATCCTTCTTATGTCATAAAGTCACATAATTACTGTGCTTTAAAAAATTGTATTATTTGTATGGGACTTTTTTTCCCTTGTATTCATCATCTATATGGAGCTGTGATTTCTTTACCTGCTGGTGTGGAGAATTTGTATTCCTCTAATAACTCTCTTCAGTTTCAACCATCCCTTTGTAATGATCATTTCATTTGTGCTATGCACAACAAAACCAGAAAACAAACAAGTTTATAAAAAAAAAATATGGAAGGAATGAGAGACTATAACTTTATTCGAAGACCCAAGAGAATCTTTTATGAGGAAAGTGCAGAGCCAAAGTGCACAGACATAGTGACATCTATTTTAGGTGCTTAGGAGGCTTTTGGTTTGTGTCCAAATTCTTAGTTGTGTTCTGTGGTAGAAGTTGCCATGGAAGTGGCTCTGGGATAACTACCTCATTCCTACATCAGATACAGAAAGTGCTATTTGTTCTCCTTTTTACGCAATCACTGGAGGCCTGTGTCAAGGAATCAGTGACTAACCAATTTCAAGGGGGCTATAATATTAATTCGTATTAATCAAATACTGGGCTTCCCAGGTGGCCCAGTGGTAAAAAATCTGCCTGCCATGCAGGAGATAAGGAGATGAGCTTGATCCCTGGATTGGGAAGATCCCCTGGAGAAGAAAATGGAAATCCACTCCAATATTCTAACCTGGAGAATTCCATGGACAGAGGAGCCTGGCAGGTTACAGTCCATCCATAGGGTCACAAAGAGTTGGACACAACTGAGCATGCATGAGTGGACAAAGTACATTATTTTAGCCCCATTCACACATATGCTATTCACATGCATATGTGTCTGAGAACTAGGACAAGACTGCTTGGTAGAAAAGAGAGAAAAGGAAAAATGATCTTTGTCATCAAATCTATGCAGTTCTTCTGTGTGCTGATGAAACTTTAGGGGAAAAACAGGAATGTAAGGCTAATTGTCTTCATTATATCTTGGTTTTTTAAAACTGCATCTTTCTCTTATTTGCAGCTTTTTCTAAGCTGAAAATACCATAAAACATTGAAGTTAGTAGCTGAATATATGTTTTCTTATCTTCCCACATTTTTTATGTGGTGCATTTCAGAGCAAAATGGATCACTGGTTTCTCAATGATCTTGATCATTAATTCTGTTTGACACAAGAAAGGAATTAAAACTGGATATGTTAGACAATACATGAAGCTATAAATTGAGTCCAGGGTAGTTCTACATTCCAGCTTTAATAAGAATTCACTGCTAATTCCTTGATCATAGAGCTTTATAAAGAATTATGCTGTGAGGTCTTTTGTATTAAAGGCCCTTTTCAAACTGAAACAATTTATTAAAAAAAACAGGTTTCACCTAGTCGCTGTGGAAATTGGTCCTAGGTGTAAAAACATTTTGTGATATATATGACAAACTCTTTCTGTTTGAAACAATGAACTAGGGACTATCTTTTGTTTGCAACAGTAAAGTTAGGGTCTGCATAAATGTGGAAACATTATATAAAAAGTAAAAATTTTGCTTATTTTTGACCCCTACTTTCAGTTAAATGGCATGAGTTATTTTCAAATGGAAATGATACTATGTTAAGTCAATTCAGTAAAAGTTTTCTCTACTTGACTATTTCAGGTTAATTAAAATTTAATTTTCACATTCATACCCAATTAGAAAATTTGACACATGATGTATGTTTTACGTGAGAACTGTATTACCACAATACCTAAACTTTAAATCACTGGAAACTCAATGTCATTAAATACACACTTAGGAAGGTTTCTATTTAGAAAATGACTTTTAAAACTAGTAAAGAAAGGAAAATCTGCAGTAAATTAACTTGTGACAGTGTTCACTGATAATGCCTTATGTGTCTGCCTGCATGCCCAGTTGTATCCGACTCTGCAACGTCTGGACTATAGCCCACCAGGCTCCTCTGTCCATGGGATTCTCCAGGCAACACTACTGGAGTGGGTTGCTGTTTCCTGCTCCAGGGGATCTTCCTGACCCAGGAATTGAACCTGTGTCTCCTGAGTCTCCTGCACTGGCCGGCAGATTCTTTACCACTGTGCCGCCTGGGAAGCCCACAGCGCCTTATAAGGATCCTTTTTTCTTAGCACAGCCTTGTGAGAATTCTCCAGAAGTCTTCAGAAGCTAGCCCCTCTAGCTTCTTGAATTCACTGAATTCTTGCTTCTTGAATTCATTGAATTCTAGCTTCTTGAATTCATTGAATTCTTGAACTAGAATTCAATGGGCAAGGTGTATGCTTTCCAAGGGGCTGTCAAGCTTAATGCTATAGAATGTGAACTAGAGAGAGAAGCTGCTGATATTTCTTCAACTGGTGTACAGAGAGATAATTGATTTGTTCTGATAAAAATATGCATTTAGCTTATTTTCAATTGCAGCCTCTCAGGAAAGAAAAGATGCTCAAACCACTGAACTATATCCTGATATACTGGCCTTTTTTGATGAAGTAAGTCAGTACTTCTGGACAATTGAAGAGGTGATGTGGTTAAAGACTGAGATTCTTTTGGGACATTTTAGTGCCATAAGTGGCTTCCCAGGTGACTCAACAGGTAAAGAACCTGCCTGCAATGCAGGAGACACAGTTGACGTGGGTTCAATCCCTGGGTTGGGAAGATCCCCTGGAGAAGGAAATGACAATCCACTCCAGTATTCTTGCCTGGGAAATCTCATGGATAGAGGAGCCTGGCAGGCTGCATTCCGTGGGGTCGAAAAGAGTTGGACATAACTGAGCAGCAGCAGATCTAAATGTTTGCTAAGTGAATATAAGTTAAAAGGTTGTTAACAAATAAATGATCCAAAAACCATGCATGTTTTACTTCATATTTTATTATCAAAGTGTTTGAAAATTTCATTATATAATGCCATTTAACAAATTATGAAATTTCTGTTAGCAAAGGGTAATTTGGAATTGTAAATTGCTATGAAGAGACAGCACCAGGTGCCTATTGTCAATAAGAATTTAGAAAGTAGAGTTGGAGGACATGGAGGTATCAGCCGTTTTCCGATACCCCTTTTTGGTTGGTTGATTTTGCTGAAGGCATTGCGGAATTGATAATACATTTGCTACAAAAAGATGCTGCTAGCATTTGACTGTGTTAATAGTTGAGGGGGCCGGGTGGACACAGAAGAATAAATAAAAATGGCTGAGTCTAAGACAGTTTTACAAGCCAAATGTTATTTTGGTAAACTTTAAAAAAATAAAGATTAGATAAGTTACAAAGATCTAGATAAATACTGACATCTTTCCAAATAACAAGAAAATAATAATAATAATTCTGAGGGGCAGTCTTCATCTGTCTGTATCTTCTATCTCCAACCTACTTGGTTTTGAATATGTTTAATATCAAGCATATCTTCTGTAGTCCTTCTCCAGAGTATGGGGCTAGTCCATCAGGAAAGTTAGCACCCATAGGTCCTCCTCCCCACTTGAAAACACTTTAAGTAGAGTTGAGTACAATGGAAATGAAAGCAACCTTCCTGTAAACCTCAAATGTAAAATACCTTTCGTAACTCACAAGGGAGCTAAGTATTACGAGAATTATAAAGAGAATGATAATATAAAAGGAAAATAAATTGTCACCAATTTCACTCTCTAGTAGAGTAATTCCCATTGTTAGATTTCCTTCTGTATATGTGTACATAATATGGTACCAATATTTTGTTTCACCTTATTTTTACAAAATTGGCTTCACACTGCAAATTTGGATTCCACCTTTTTCATGTAACATTTTATTGGCAACTTTTTCTATATCTTCAGAACACCTTGGAAAACAAATAATTGACAAGGGTATAATCCTCTCTTCTATGACTATACCATACACAATAAAATACACCCCTCCCCCACTGTTAGGGACCTGCATTGCTTCAGTGTGTTCTGTGATAAATAAAATAAGAAGAAGCAGTGATCTACATATGACTTTTCTGTTCATTTGGTTCTTTTAGAGCTGTGATGACAAGTCTAACTCCTTCATTTTACAGAGTAGGGGAACTAAGTCCGGAAACATTACTCATTTAGCATCCAGGCTTCCGGCTTTCAGTCTAATTTCTATCTTCATCCAGAATAAGTAATGACTGGATGATAAATTTATTCAGGGGCAAGAGGTGAAAGCATAATTTCCTTCTGTCTGAGTAAGAGGTCAACCATGTACCCTATTCTCTGAAAATCCTCAGGGAACGGAAGAGTTCTCATACTAGAGAAAGAACTCAAAATTCCATGCCAGAAGTCTTTATTACACAAGGGGTGATAAACATATAACAGCTATGGGAACATTTTTAAATAGCTGTCGTTTTGTTAATGAGTATTTGCTGAAGCATTTCCTGGGCCACTGCTGTTTATGGAACTTTTAAACAAAATATTTATGAAGATGAAACCAGGCTTTGCTTCATAAATTATGTCCTTTTACCTGCTCCTTTGCTGTTCCTCAGGGCACAACTAATGTTCAGGCCTCTGTTACACAGAACAAACACACTCAGCTTTCTCAACCAAGTTTTCTCTTTTTGGTGCCAAGAAAAATTTGCATTTTCTGTCTTTGCTTCCTCGCCTCCCTCCGATTCTATAACTCTTTGCAATTGGACATTTATTTCTATCACAATACTGAAAATGTCTCTCAGAGGTTGCTAATGATGGCTGACTTCATGGTTAAATCCAACAGCTTCTTATCTTTGGGCCCACTTCTGCTTTGCTACCGTTTATACTATTTACCTTTGTGCTCTCTTCTTGAAATACTTCTCTTCTGGGGTGTTAGGGATCTGATACTGGCCTGTACTTCCATCCCCTTTTTTCTTCACTCTCTTCAGAGGTTTCCTGTCTTTTTGCCACTTCCTGATTCTGTGTTTGTTTTATTGTTTGATTTCCCCCTATTATACTTTCTTCCTCAGAGGACTGCATCCAGTCTCATGGCTTCAACTTAAAGCCCAATCTAGAGATCAGGTCAGCAAGATCTCTTCCAACTCATACTTTGTACAAGTTGTTTTAAAGGCCCCCTTCCTCTAGATTCACAATGCTTTGTCTTGGCAGAGAACTGGACTGTATTTTAGTCCCAAACTGACTATACATAGTATCAAAAAAGGTGTTTTCATGTTGGAAAGGTATATTTTGTATGTAGACTCAGTCATTTTTAATGAGTTGATGACCAAGCTGGGAATTCCTACTTCTGCTTCTTTCCCATACTAGATTCTGAGGCTTACCATGGTCACCCACTACCCCCATTCCCGTCCCGGTGCCTGTCTATGTGACATCTTCACTCCTGGCCAGTGACAGATGTGCCTATAGGCATGTTGGCTAATATAAGCAAAATGACCATAATATTCTCTTTTACTTTGAGCTATCTAAGATGAGGGTTGGTAAACTGCAGTCCATAGGCCAAATCTGGCCCTCTGCCTGTTCTCATAAAGTTTTCTTGGAACACAGCCATGCCATTTCACTTATATATTGTTTCTTAAGTAGTTGCCCTGCTAATCAGAGCCCCCATACAATGCCTGTCTCGGGTATTCTAGTGTTCGAACTCAATGCCTTTCCTCCACTCAAATGAGTCCTTCATCTTTATCTTCTTCCTCACTTCCTATACAGCCAGGTGATGGTGATTGCAGTATTCAAAAATATGTGTTCTCAGCATTTTTTTCTCTTTGTTCTCATGGCCACCATCTTCTTCAGAATTTAATTATTTCTTCAGTCCTTTACCATTCTAATCCACACCATTGGCAATTTAAAGGAGATCTCTATATATAGTCTTCCCCCCAACTAATTTTTCAGTGAGTTCTTAGTAGAAGATTAAGAGCAAAGGCTATGGAGTTGAATTTCAGGATTTGAGGTCCCAGCTCTGGTATACTTTACATGTACTATGCAAGCTACTTAATATTTCTAAGCTGTCATTTTCTCATATAAGATAAGAGTTCTAATAATGATTAACATGTATATGTTCTAGCTAGTGCTCTATACACTTCCCATGCATTCCTTCCTTCATTTCCTATTCAAAAGAGCAAATTTTATTAGATTTATATTGAACATTCTTAAAAGGTGAAATCCAATTAATCTTAAAGAGACTGGTTTATTTATTCTTCTTGAGCTCATTTGGCTTTATGAAGAAACCTACGCTAAAGTTGGAAAAGAAAGACCCTGATGCTGAGAAAGATTGAGGCCACGAGGAGAAGGGGACAACAGAGGATGAGATGGTCTAATGGCATCACCAATTCAGTGGGCTTGAGTATGAGCAGACTCCGGGAGATAGTGAAGGACAGGGAAGCCTAGGCCATGGTGTCGCAAAGAGTCAGATACAACTGTGACTGAACAACAGCCCAACACTAAAGTCAAACCCAAATAACACCAATGACCTTAGTCTAATTGCAAGTGATGATGAGTATTTCATTTTGCTTTGAGACAAAGGCATTCTGGCCTCATTTTTTTTTCTTTTAAGAAAGGAGAGCAAGAAAAGTCAAACAATTATTTTTCCCTTCTTGACAACTATAAGCTACATGGTGCAAATAGATACTTTTATATTGCTATGTGGTTTTCTTTATTCTCTACAACTCAACCCAGGATTTTTGATAATAAATTTCCTGCCTCGTTTGCATCAGTTCAGTTCAATTCAGTTGCTCAGTCATGTCTGACTCTTTGCGACCCCATGGACTGCAGCACACCAGGCTTCCCTCTCCATCACCAACTCCCGGAGCCTACTCAAACCCATGTCCATCACATCGATGATACCATCCAACCATCTCATCCTTTTTCAGTCTCCTCTTTCACTTTCATCAAAAGGCTCTATAGTTCTTCTTCACTTTCTGCCATAAGGGTGGTGTCATCTGCGTATCTGAGGTTATTGATATTTCTCCCGGCAATCTTGATTTCAGCTTGTGCTTCATCCAGCCTGGCATTTCACATGATGTACTCCGCATATAAGTTAAATAAGCAGGGTGACAATATACAGCCTTGATGTACTCCTTTCCCGATTTGGAACCAGTCTGCTGTTCCATGTCCAGTTCTAACTGTTGCTTCTTAACCTGCATACAGATTTCTCAGGAGACAGGTCAGGTGGTCTGGTATTCCCATCTCTTTAAGAATTTTCCACAGTTTGTTGTGATCCACACAGTCAAAGGCTTTGGTGTAGTCAATAAAGCAAAACTAGATGTTTTTCTGGAACTCTCTTGCTTTTTTGATGATCCAGCAGATGGCAATTTGATCTCTGGTCCCTTTGCCTTTTCTAAATCCAGTTTACTGCTTATCTTTATTTGAATTTAAGAATCCATGCAGGGACATAGTCAAATTTAAGCAGAAATCATTACTCCAAAGTAACGATTAAGGGTTTTCAAGTGTCTTCAAGGAATATTATTTCACTATAATTTTAAACTAGACCAATGGATTAATGTAGTTTTTCCAAATTGATACATGCCTGTCTCTTTGGGTAGACACACTGACCGTTTGCCCTTGTGTCCAATATGAGTTTTTTAAAAGCTATGCTAGTGTCTCCTTTAGGGCTTTCCCCCAGAGACTGTGAAATTATTTCTGTCAGAGGACTTAGGCTCTTTCTTAACATCAAAGGGTTCTGTGGTTTATTTCATTTCCTTAATCAGCTCATTAATTACTTCTAAATGGAAGTTGCACAAATCATACAATAAGGAAGTTGGATGGGATCTTAACGATCTTGTCATTGAGCCCCCACATATTTCAAATGACCAAAACAGTTCAAAGTAGGCTAAGTGACTTTTCCATGATCATAAAGCAAGTCCACAGCATGTTTCTTCTAGAAGAACATCTACCTTACATTTATGCTGGCAACTTCTTGGAATATTGATTGAAACGAATAGTCTCAAACTCACAAAGAATAAGCCTGACTCTTCTCTCCCGTTTTCTCTCTTTCTGAGTCAGCAGGAATTGTTAGCATCCAGTATGTATATTAAGATCCATCTCTTTTTCATTCATAGGAGCTGCTTTTTGGTAGAGAAAGCCTTCCATATGCTTGACTTTCAGCGTCTTCAACTCCTGAAATGAGAATGAGTGATCTATGTATAGCAAATAAAATAATGAAATTTTTGTGAATTATCTGCAAAGTGCAACTCCCAATGCTCCACAGTCCTCTCTGAAGTCAGGCTGTATGCCAGAGATAAACTCATACATTTCAGAAAGTATGAACTTTATGTTACACAGTTTTGTAATATGACAAGCCAGGGGGTAGAATGGATTGGGAGATTGGGGTTGACATATATATGCTATTGATGTGATGTGTGAAATAGATAACTAATGAGAAACTATTGTATATAGCAGAGGGAACTCCACTGTGCGAGGTTCTATGGTGATCTAGAAGGGAAGAAAATCCAAAGAGTGGGATATATGTATACGTTTGACTGATTCACTTTGCTCTACAAAAGAAACTGACATGACATGGTAATGCAACTATACTCCAATAAATTTTTTTAAAGTAATATTGGAGCAAAAAAAATTATGAAAAACCAATCTCTTATGAACACACGCAGAGATTGGGGGAAAAGACTCGAGATGATCGACTTGATAAGAATGATTGCTTCCCTCCCTGCCCTCAGGTTTGTCTCCATCTCTGCCACTTTCTCATATATGCACCTGGCATTAGCATCTCTGCAGTCTCCCCCCGTGTTATATTCTGCACAGGGTGGGATCTTTCAGCCTAGAAAGACAGTTGGTCAGTCTTGGCTTTCCAGAAATCAGTACCTCCCTCCTCTGAGATTTTCTCCCTTACCCCATCCCTGCACTCAACCCCACAGCCCTCTTCTACAGCTTCCATTGCTTTGCATTTTAACTTCTTATTTGCTAGCTTACTTTCCTAGCTCCACTGCATCGTAAGTTCATGGAGGCTTTTGTCTTATAGATTGTCTGACCAGTGTGCAGCACATTGCCTGATACACAGATGCCAAATTTAGGGGCTTGGTATTGCTCTAGTCTTCTTGTTACCAAGGAACATAAATCTTGTATAAGGTTTTCCCATACAATGGTATGGAAAAGCTGGGCCAGCCTGTCCCTCTAGACATCTGGTCAGTCCATTGGAAAATAAAAAGATACAGGCAAAAGACCATGAGCTTGCTTCTTTTTCCCTCTGGGTAAATTATTCCAGTTTTTTTTCCTCTAAGTATGTTTTATTCCACATTTACTCAGATTTTATGATAAAGTTGATGACCATTTTTGCCATTCAGGTTAGGGTCAAGGTTAGTTTTATTAAACTTTTTTAATTTTAGCTTCTTCGCCATTTGTCAGAGTTTCAACAATCCCTATATGTGATGGAAGCTTAGACTCAGTGTTGACTTTCAAGAAATATTTTGAGATATTCATTCATGGTCTGTTCTCTTGTACTTGCTCAAATCTCATTTGTTTTATGACAGATATTGCCTCAGGAAAGGCCTAATTCGGAAAGAAGTATTTTGGATACTTTTGTTTGTGACAGCTTTTGAGTTTCAAAAGGTGACTTCTTAAATCCTCAGGATCAAAATAACAACAAAAACAAAACAAAGCAGATCTTTTATCCCATCCCCAAGAGCAGATAATGATTCTCACGGTAGTGGGACCAAAGGAAAAAATTAAAGGAAAGCAGAGGGACCTCAGATGCTTGGGAGATGTGGGTTCACCCACGTAAGGGCTCCATGTTCTGGCATCCTGTCACTCCCTGAACCAGGTACCATGGAGATGGACCTGAAAACCTGGATCATATTGGGGAAATGTAAGAGAGGGCTTCCCAGGTTGCATAAGTGATAAGGAATGCACCTCCCAATGCAGGAGACATAAGAGACACCTGTTCAATACCTGGGTTGGGAAGATCCCCCATTTCTTGCCTGAGAAATCCCATTGACAGAAGGAGCTTGGCAGGCTATAGTCCATGGGGTCGCAAAAGAGTTCGACTAAACAGGAGCAGTGGAATCTTACTGACTTAGTGGAATCTTAGTGACTAAACAGGAGCAGTGGAATCTATAAATTACTTCCTATATAAAGTGCATGGAAGTATAAAACTGGAACCAGTTTTAGTGCTATTCTGCCTGGTGCCAGGTCATTAGACATGAGTATTTAGGCAGACATGTCCAAAACATTCTCCCAGCTGATCCTCATGCCGTAAATGCAGCCAAGAGGGGAAGAGAAGGAGCAGCGTGACATCAGGAGTCAGGACAAAGAGGACTTAGTCCCAGGGTATGTGGACTGACTTCCAGCAACAGACAAGAAAGGAGGAAATCAGCATCTCAGAGATGCCTGTGTGTGCAGAGCATGGTGACCATGGACCACGTCCCCACTCTCCCTTGTCCCATGGAACCCTAGATGTCCACAACATCATATGGCTCCTAGGAAAGGCGGGGGGGTTCCTTGATTAACCACTTGACAGTAACAAAGAATAAAGAAGTTTTACGTTATACACTGGATTTTATAGAACACCCATTCCTTCCTTCTAGAGAAATCATTTTTTAACCCAATTGTTCTTTCTTGTCTGTCACTATAAAAATGCTACTGTGGAAATAATGTTTGTTATCATTTTAAAAGTCTAAACTGTACATGTTTTTCTTTGAAGTGGGAGGGAGATCAAGATTGGGAAGGTTGGAAACTCTGCATTGAGCTCAAAGTTGAGCTCTGCGTAGAGGTGAGAGGATTAGGGAATGAAAAGAATAATCTTGTAGGAGAATCTCTACATGAGACAGCTCCATAGAGCTTCATATTTTAGTTTCCATCTCATTCAAATTCTGATCTCTAAGGATGGGAAACATCTGTTATCTTTCTGTTCCTTATTGATGTTCTCTTAAGGGACACAGAGCAAATGCTGAAATTTTAGTAAAGTGCTCAGGATTGTTGCCTGTCAAAAAGTGCCTAATAAACTGAGTCCATACTGGTATTGAGTGATCCTTACCCAAGTTCTTAAAACACAGCTAAGCTACAAAAAAAAAATCTGCCCCAAGTCTGTGGGCTCCATAGAGAAAGAAAAAAAAAAAAATCACTGGCTGGTTTTCTGAGTAGTGAGTAGTTTACAGTTTACTCCAAGAGTAAAGGCTGAATCTGTACTTGCCAAGAAGTTCCTTGTAAAGATCTAAGTCCTGAGGAGTTCTTTTTTCCTTTTAATTAGAAGACAATTGCTTTACAATGTTGTGTTGGTTTCTCCCTACAGCAACATGAATTAGCTGTAAGTATACATACACACCCTCCCTCTTAAGCCTCCCTGAGGAGTTCGTAATGCAACTTACTGATGGGAGAATTTTCTAACTCATATCTGTTTAGGTCTTCACTGGTCTTCTGGGACATCTATGGGATTTCTTGGCCAAAACTCGATAACTGCCTATGTATAGCCCAGTTTCTTACTATTCATTGTGCAGATAGAAGAGAGTGGTATGCAGAAGTAGACTTATGTGCATGGGTGGGACAAGAGATTAACCCTCCATGCACAGGCAAATGCAGGCTCTGAACAAAAATCTTTTCTGAAAGGCCAGACACTGCCTCTGCCAGGTTAAGCAGCATTGGGGTATAATCTGGAGAAGCAGTCAGCATCAGGGCTACCAGAATATGGCAAATGAGGTCCGGTCAGTCAAAGAGAATAAGATGGCAGGCAATCAAAGATGAGGGATGCCAAACAGGTCAAGCAGCCTTGTGTTTTCAGGGAAATCAGTCAGTAGATCGACTGGAGTTCATGAAGAGGATTCTTCTTAAGAGTAAAATGTAAAGTAAGACGCAGGCTCCTTAAGCACCTGGGGACTAGACACTAGATAGAAACTGAGACATGAAAAGAAAGCAAGAACTCAGGTTACAATGGGAGATCTCAAATCTTTGGGGCAGGGCTAGCAGTGAGTCACATGGTAGCAGAGAGAAGCATATGACAAGGGTTAGTGATCAGACAAAACCAGATATTCTGTAGGGCTTTGTCTATTCTAGGGCTTCCCTGGTGGCTCAGTGGTAAAGAATCTGCCTGCCAATGCAGGAGACCAAGTTCGATCCCTGGGTCGGGAAGATCCACTGGGGAAGGAAACAGCAACCCCCCTCCGGTGTTCTTTTCTGGGAAATCCCATGGACAGAGGAGGGTGACAGGCACCATTTCATGGGGTCACAAAGAGTCAGACAGGACTTACAACTAAACAACAACCACAACAATGCCTATTCTGGACTTCTGATGTTTGTGATTGACTACCAGAAGGTTATAGGGGATGGGGAAGTTAGTGCAGCTATTTCAATGCATTCCCTATAGAGGCTGTTCCTGGAGATTGTGATTGCTCACCTTCCTTAGGTACAATGTCAAGGATTCTTCAAAACCCCCTTGGGAAGTCCTATTAAAGTGGCATCAGCCTGACCCTTTCTCTTCCAAGATTACTACATCTTGCTTTAAGATCTCAATAAATATGTTTTCTTGTCTGAGTTCCTGGCCTATTCTCCAATGCCCTGATGTTAATACTCCTTACTCTTGTCTTCTCTCAGTAACTCTCTGAGTATATTTCCTTTAGCAGATATAAAAAACTACCTGAAGAACCTAAAAAGCAGATTTCTGAGCCTTTGTCCAGAGTGCCTGATTCAGTTAATCTATCACGAGGCCCTGAAATAGGTATTTTAACAAAAACTGCAGGTGATAATGGTGCAGGTGGTCCATGGGTCACGCTTGAAAAGCACTGCTTTAAGTCATCTAAATACCTTAGGGATTTTGGCAATTTATTGGCTCTATTACAGCTCTCAGACTATCTCTTGCTCCCTGTGTAGCAGCACAAACCATTCCTTATCACACCATATGTCTTGATTTTGGATTAAGAAAATGGCCCCCATAACATTATCCTGGGCCAAAACATTGAGAGTTTTAGGATACAATTCAAACTTCAAGATAGATTGTGTTTTGGCTGTCTTTAATTTTGTTGTTATCTACAATTGAAGGGGCAATTAATTTTTATTGAAATGTAGATCTATTCTGGGATATGAAGATGGTTTCAATTTATACCTGAAATATGAGATAGTATCTCTTTGCTCTCCTCTCTCTCTAGTTTATTAGAGAACTGTTCTTTAACTCAAAGCATAAAGACAGATGCAGGCTCTTGGTATAAATTAAAAAAGAGTATTTGGGATATTTTCAGTGTCTCTTTCAGAATTGGAAGCTGGGCAGCAAGCACTCATCACATATGGAAAGATTTACATTGCCTGAGTGGGCTCAAGTTTGATGTACCATAAATGGTATTTTCAAGAGCTCCAGTTCCCCAGATTTTCCATGGCTACAGTATATGCTCTTCTCTCTGCTGAGAAATATGCTAGTCTAGGGAGTAATGAATAAGCATTCTTCCAGGCACTGTACTCATAGCCTTTTGTTTTGGGCCAAGTTTAGTGTGACTGTTTCACATATGATTTTGTTCTTCGTGAGTTGGATTGGAAAAAATGAAAACTTGGTCTAAAAATAAATATATCAGGCATTTAACCACTAACCAGTAAACATTTGTTATAACTAGGGTCTGTAAGATCTATATAGCAGGCTCATGCCACGTATTGCCAGTCCAGGCTGGTCAAAACTCTCCCCTGTGTTTACCTTTTCTAACCCAACAAAGAAGCAAGGAATCACAGAAAAGAAGGAACTCCATGATATAGTGTATACAGCAAGCTGTCCCAAAATAAAAAAAAAAAAAAAACAGAACTGGAAATAAACATCCTCATGTTGGGAATGTTTGCAGTCTTACTTTTTTTTTTTTTTTTTATAATAGTCTTACCAATTTCTCAGTGCTTTAAATTCTGCTGCTGCTGGGAACTTCCCTGTTGGACCAGTGGTTAAGACTTCGCCTTCCAATGCAAGGAGTGCAGGGTTTGATCCCTAATCGGGGATTTGAAATCCCACATGCCTCAAGGCCAAAACACCAAAATATGAAACAAAAGCAATACTGTAACAAATTCAATAAAGTCTTTAAAAATGGTCCACATTAAAAAAGAAAACTTCAAAAATAAATAAATTCTGCTGCTGTAGCACATTCAGGTAGACCACAGATACATATTTGAGGGTAAATATAGATGCTAATACTATAAAATATTGCTATCTTCCAAAAATGGTTAGGATTTGAGAGCTGACCCCAGAAAAGAAATTACATGTATGAAAATACTGAGTCACAGATTGTGTTCACCAAATATTTTCAGCTCTCTGCTCTCAGGTCACATAAAAGAATTATATTTCCCATTTTTGAAGTGAGCCATGGGCCATGTAACTTTCCTGAGCCGATGAAAGATGGACAGAAGTGATGCGTCTTACTTCTAGGTGGAAGTTTTAGGTGCCAGTGTCCAGATCACTGTGTGTTCTCCCTGCTTCTCTAGGATCGTAGGGGTACTTATCAGGGTCCTTGAATGAGCATGATGAGCTGCAGCTCCTGCTGACCCACAGTGGACAATAGCATAAATCAGACGTAATTTTTCTTATAGAACTGGTTGTTAGTGCAGCATCACTTAGCCTATCCTGACTAGTAACGCTATAAACACGGAGACAAAACAACAACAACAAAAAATACTTCAAATATTTTGATAGAAACAGTAAAGATGTAAAGATAGAGGTTGTCAATAATGTACAGTTGTGCATTGTATATATTAAAGGAGTATGCTGGAAAGAAAGAAGTGTGCTTATTTAATTTTGGAGTCAGAGCTGAATTTCAAAGAACTAAAAATAATATTAAAAATTTGTGTTCATTTATATATATATTAATGAGAACTAATATACAATAAAACCTCTCAACAGTGATAACATTTGAAAATTAAAAACTGAAGTGAATGCAATAGATACTACCTTTCTTTCAACAATTTAAATTTTTCTTTGAGCTTGAAACAAATTTATATTTAAAAATACAAATATGGAAAAATTTACTGTCATTCCCTATTGAAAATCTAAAGTTTTAGCAATTTTTAAAACGATTTTATTTTATTTATTTTTTAATTAATTAATTAATTTATTTTACTTTACAATATTGTATTGGTTTTGCCATATATTTAGATAAAACATGGTGATCAGGATTAAGAGAATTAAGAATATGTTGGTGCTGAAAAAGAACCCAAAATCAAGGATTTGGAAGGAAATGGAGTATTTTACCTATATAAAAGCCAAAGTGCACATGGTCTACTCAATATCATAGATTTCTTTGAAGAAACTTGCCCATTAACTGTAAACATAATTTTTAATTCCAGTAAAGTTTAAGTATGTTAGAGTATGTTCTACTTGTTGACTCATTGCATTCTCTCTTAAAAATGCTCTGATTTTCTGCAGTTGTTCCCAAAGTTAATCTGAACACTCACAGTGTTTTTTTTTTTCCCCTGAAACTAGTCCATGCCCCCTCATTTTTTTTTTTTAAATCCCTTCTTCCTACTTCAGACTTCCCTGGTGGTTCAGTCAGTAAAGAATCCTCAGGGAATGCAGGAGACCTGGATTCGATCCCTGGGTTGGGAAGGTCCCCTGGAGAAGGAAATGGCAACCCACTCCAGTATTCTTGCCTGGAGAATCCCATGGACAGAGGAGCCTGGTGGGCTACTGTCTGTGGGGTCACAATCAGTTTGACACAGCTGAGCAACTCAGCACACACAGCATAACGTGACAATTTACAGATGATGTTCCAAAATGCTAATCGCTCAGAAAACATTTCCAGTATGTCTTTCTTCCCAACAGTATCCCTGTTTGACTTTTTTCTTAGGAAATATCTGATCTCAAAGAGCTTCTATGTTTCCTCTTTCAGAAATCCAGAATCCTCAAGTTGATTTATGATAGTACAGTTTGAAGCGCTGTCAGACCTTATTGTCATGCACCGTTGAAGTACATGAACAAATTGCACCCATCAACTAATATTTGGATTTAACTCACTGTCATTGTTTAATTAGGCTCAAAACTGTCACTGTAGGCAGAGAGCTCACTGTTTTTCTGTACTTAGGAAATTCTTGTTGAAATGGAAGGATATTTTTCCTGGCCCCATAAATTAGAGACAGTAAGATAAATAGAGAGTTGACAGACATAAAAGAAGCAAAGTTAGCTCCCAGTTATATAACACCAATAAATTTTTTAAAGAATGAAATTTTGTCCTAGCTGGAGGTCATTAAATGTTGCAGCATACAACATTCACTACTTCCTACGTCTGTGACCATTATGTAGTACAGAATATGTGAGCTTTAACTTTGTCTAAGTAATAAGTTTGATGCACTTCATTGAGTATGAAATATCTCTAAAATGTATACTTCAAGAAACTGCCAGCAATAACTCTAATTTCTCATTTACAATAAATTTCTGTGGTGAGGAGTCCTTAAGGAAACAAAGTTAAGTATGTGTTATGTTTCCTTAAGAGGATGCCTACTTAGAGATATCTGCTTTGATTTGAGGACATGTTTTTTTTAAAATATAGGAACTGGATGGATACATAGCTTGCAAATGATAGCCCAGATAAATGAAAATGAGGTGAGTAGAAATTTTAAACCTATTTCCCACAGAATAATCCAAAGATAAGATAGTCCTTCCTCTTTTAGTTCTGTTTATGGTACCTGGCAAACCCTTTTCCATCACATTCTATTTTCAAACATGTATTCAAATCTTTAAAATTATGACCCTCAGTTTGTATATACTCTTTTTTTTTGATCTTAGATAAAATATGTGATGGAATGAGATTAGGCTATTTCCTGTCACAAAAAAGTAGAATGCTCTTGTGTGTTCTTTGAAAAGAAGAGATTAATAGCCCCTAAGAAAATCCTCTTCATTATTAATCCACTGTTCACAGCACAGTAGGTGTTGCCCAACACACACACACACACACACACACACACAAGCAGTACCTTTATTTATTTATTTTTTTTTTGCAAACTTATGACTCATTGTCAGCATGTATCCTACAAGAAAAAGAATAGCAAAGTGATAGGCGTATAAATAAGAAGACTTTTGAAGGAAATTTATTGAGGTTTCACCTGAGAAGAAAATGTTTTGATTTATTTAGCATTATGAGGTAATGATTAGGAAGAGTTAATGTATAACCCTTGCCACTTTCTTTAGGAAACAATATTCCTTATGCTGAGGGGGAAAGGCATGCTTAATAGTTTAATGAGACCACCTAAATGAATATCATAGAGAGGGGATAATACACTTTTGCCTTTAGTTTTAATGGAATGTCAATTTTCTATGACCATTTCTGTTGCTTTTAGGTTGTTTGAGTCTGCTGAAGTGTGAGACTTTCATAATGCAGTTTCCATCTGTCAAGAGGGTATCTGAATTCCATTGACATAATGAGGTGGTGGAGTGAAAAAGAGATACCATATGTCACTGAAGTTTATTCTGCAGATGTTTTCAGTACCCTTTTTGTAACATTAGTTATGAAGTCAGTGGGATAATTAGTAAAATACAAGAGGAGAAAAAATAATACCTAAATATAATCATAGTATAGGATGCTTTTAAAATATGCTATCTTCAAAGTATATTGCAGATTCTTTTACTTAAACATTATCTTGAGCATCTCAGAAAATTTCAATTATGTGATCTTTCAAGTGAGTAATACTGAGCCTGTAACCATTCGTCCCTGTTTCATCTCACCAGTGGCTTCATCTGATGTGTTCTGCAACTGATAGAAATCTACCCTCATGCACCTACTGAGTTTTTTCCGCAAAAGGCAGCTTGAAAGGTATTAGGACTGAAAGGAAGAAACATTACTTAATTAGCTCAAGGGCATTTTCGTGAGTAGTTGTCAACATCCAGGGACAAGGAAGCTCTATCAAGTATAGAGAAAAATGTCACCTGTCACTATCATATTTCCCTCATTCCACATTACACTTTTTCACATTTTGAAATTGGCATTTGTCTGAGAATTGACATATACTTTGACATAGAAATTCACACAAAGTTCACACAAAGGAGTCAACCTTACCCAGATGTTTAAAAAAAAAAAAAAATATATATATATATATATATATATATATATGGTAATAACCTAATGACCTGTTCTTCCTTATTCTCTGGCTCGGCTCTATTTTCTATTCTCTTCCTCTTTCTCCCACATATGGTTTATTAGAGAGACCATGGGTTGTGGATTCCAATTAGGGCTTGAACTAGAGTCTGCTAGAGTGGACTATTTTGGCTTTCAGCTTTGTTTGTTTGTTTTTTTTCTCCACAGGAGAATAATGATGCCATTTTCACAAGACTATTGTGAAGTCTGATGAAACAGCTCATGTAAAGCTTGTAGTAGAAAAATGTATGTGTAGTAAATAATAATTGGGTCCCTCTTCCAGTGTTTGGGGTGCCCACCAGGCTCCAATTCTGCTGGAACTCCTTATTTTATTTTCCCATCTTCCCTCATATAACCCTCATTTTGTTATTGTTAGAGTATGTGGGCTTCAAAGGAAAAATAGACAATACACTAACAGAAACAAAAAGATTATTCTTCTATGTATAGTGCTATGAGACCAAGTTAATATATTCTCAACTCAGTGAAAAAGAAAACTACTTTGAATTCATTTGTTTCTAAGTAATAAAAGCCAAGTTTTATTATCCAAAACTTCACTTTAAATATCAATTTAGCCTTTTCTTGAAAACATCAAAAAAGAATTTGTAAGCTAAGAATGCATGACTTCTAAGTATCTATACGTTTCAAACATATTAATGTTAGAACTCAATCAAGTCACTTAAAAATACCACATTAGTCAAGAAAACATCAAACCTCTGTAATATTTCAACCCCTCAGTTCAGTTCAGTTCAGTTGCTCAGTCTTGTCCGACTCTGCAACCCCATGAATCGAAGCACGCCAGGCCTCCCTGTCCATCACCAGCTCCTGGAGTTTACTCAAACTCATGTCCATCGAGTTGGTGATGCCATCCAGCCATCTCATCCTCTGTCCCTTCTCCTCCTGCCCCCAATCCCTCCCAGCATCAGGGTCTTTTCCAATGAGTCAGCTCTTCGCATGAGGTGGCCAAAGTACTGGAGTTTCAGCTTCAGCATCAGTCCTTCCAATGAACACCCAGGAGTGATCTCCTTTAGGATGGACTGGTTGGATCTCCTTACAGTAGAATCTCTTGAACCTTTATACAGCTTTGAAAGAGATGACAGGCTGAGAAAGGGTAGTCAAGTATCACTAACTCTTGGTCATGTAAGGGTCTTTATATCTTTTAAAGCAATCAGAGGAACACAGTTTGGGCTGAGACCCTTAAAATCTGGCAACTCCTCCTACCCACGTATGATTGACAGTAGACACTGGAGGCTTGTTAACCAAAGTTTGACATTCTACTTGTTTGTGTTTTAGCCAATTTTTCTAAGTTTTGAAATATTTATTGATCTGACTCTAGTGGCAGATCCTATCTAGAATATTTCTGCTTATTGTATCTCAGTTCCTTGGAGATTTGTAGATAGGCAACAACCATTAAATACTCTTATCCAATCATTGCAGCATTTCCTACTTTTTGGCAGTCAGAATCTGAAACAGGCTATTTATTTGTGTGCTATTTTCTTACTCAGAAAGTATCTTTTAGGAACCATCCAGGTTTTGTTATTTTGGCATTTACTGCAATTTGACTACACAATTTATATCTATTCCAAAAAAGAAGAAATGTTTTCAATGAATGAGGCATGGTGGAAAAAACTTGTGAAGAATCAACTTCTGTATACACATAAAATAATTTAAAAGCACAAAACTAAAAGTAAAAATAATTTATAATATTTCTTCACTTAAGGACACTCAGCTTACTGTATCTATTTCACTCAGTTTTCATTCAGATGAACATGTGTTCATCTTGGATAGTCATTGGATGAGCATAAGTGCATTAACTACTTAATGTTTACTTTAATGTTTACTTTAATGTTCACATTAATTCATCACCAGAGATTGTTTAGTGTCAATTCCTTGAGAAATGGGTTCCCTTCTGCATGCAACGAGGCATATAACATAAATCTGGTCCCTTATATTAATGTCCAGAATCAAAATGTGAAGTTTACTCATAAGTTAAAAAAAAAAAATTTAAAGCATATTCCAAAGTAGCACTATAATACCATTCCTGTGTAGATTGGAAGTTTTCTAGAATTGGAATCTGTGTTAATTAAGTCTGACTATTCTAGTTTACTTTTAAAAAATATGTGTATGGAACTTTCTAAGACCATTTTCTCTGTAGTATTCTTTTTATTAATTTTATGGACCTTATTTGTATTAGAACTTTTCCAGTTTCAGTTGTAACTATAGCCAACATCCACAAAAAATGGAATTTATTAGATCACAAAATTGAGAAATCCAAGGGTAGCTCAGCCTTCAGGCATGGTATATCAATTTGGATCCAATCAGGAAAGAAAAACCACATAGTAATTTGAACAGGGGAAGTTTAGTATAAAGAATTATTAACTGTAATAGAGGATTAGTGTATAAGTAATTGACTAGTACATGGAAGAGGGCATGGCAACTCACTCCAGTATTCTTGCCTGGAGAACCCCCCTGGACAGAGGAGCCTGGCGGATTACAGTCCATAGGGTTCCAAAGAGTTGGACATGACTGAGTGACTTAGCACGCACACACATAAGAAGTAGAAGAATGGCTAGAGAAGTTGCTCAGACGTGTCTGACTCTTTGCGACCCCATGGACTGTAGCCTCCCAGGCTTCTCCATCCATGGAATTTTCCAGGCAAGAGTACTGGAGTGGGTTGCCATTTCCTTCTCCAGGAAGATCTTCCCGACCCAGGGATCGAACCCAGGTCTCCTGCATTGCAGGCAGACGCTTTACCATCTGAGCCACCAGGGAAGCCTTCTTTTCTATAGTTTTTTTTTGTTTTTTTTTTTTTTTCTGTTTTATCATATGTCGGCAACCTCTTTACATCTAGAAGAATGGCTAGTGAAGAAGTAAAAGAATTCCAAAGAATATACATATTTCAGATATAAAGAGCAGCCATGACTCCTAGAGGTGTGATTGATCGCCCAAGTAAATGCCCACCCCTCCCACCCTGCTGAAATCCAGAAACCTTTGGACAGGGTACGGCCTTAGCTCACTAAATGGCCAAGTATCACTGTGGTGCAGCCCTGGCAGAACTTTCTCAAAGTCTTTCCTTTGGAACATGGCTGAAATGTGCCCTCCGGGGTGTCAGAAAACCCACAGAAAGTTGTCTCACTGCAGATGCTTGTTACCAAAGGGCCTGAGGACGTATGGGGGAAACTGCTGGCCACTGACTA
Organism: Cervus canadensis; assembly: GCF_019320065.1. Taxonomy (NCBI): domain Eukaryota; kingdom Metazoa; phylum Chordata; class Mammalia; order Artiodactyla; family Cervidae; genus Cervus; species Cervus canadensis. The sequence goes on from NC_057411.1 coordinate 36,949,689, forward strand.
TTAGGGCCAGGATGCATTGCAGATGCTTGATGCAAAAGAAGCTGCCAGAGCTGCAGTTTCTGGGCACTGAGAAAGCCTCTGGGCACTGAGAAAGCCTCTCGACACTGGAAGGGCTGGGAGCTGGAGAACGTGTAGAGCCGACAGACAGGAACCAGGAAGCAACACCTACTTTCTTCTGCAGTGTCTCTCATCTGCCCTCTACTGGCCAAGTTTTAACACGGTACCAGCTGGCAAAGGAAACATTTTTAGATAGAACCTAACAACCTTCAAGAGTTGACTCATTGGAAAAGACCCTGATGCTGGGAGGGATTGGGGGCAGGAGCAGAAGGGGATGACAGAGAATGAGATGGCTGGATGGCATCACCGACTCGATGGGCATGAGTTTGAGTAAACTCTGGGAGTTGGTGATGGACAGGGAGGCCTGGCGTGCTGCGATTCATGGGGTCGCAAAGAGTCGGACACGACTGAGCGACTGAACTGAACTGAACTGAACTGAACAACCTTCACAGGGCTTCCCAGGAAACACAAGTGGTAAAGAATCTACCTGACAATTCAGGAGCCGCAGGAGATGCGAGTTTGATCCCTGGGGTCGGGAAGGGTCCAGGTTTGATCCCTGAGTTGGGAAGATCCCCTGGAGGAGGAAATGACAACCCAAACCCACACCGGTATCCTTGTCTGGGCTCGCAAAAAGTTGGACTGAGCACGCATGCACATACCATTTTCACAGAGCAGGGAAAAAGGACGGATTCAGGGTAAATGTAGTGAGATCGCAAGTGAAATCTCAAATGATGTCAAATCTCAAAGATGTTGCTTATTTTCTGATTCTCTGTATTTCCTTCCTTTGCTTGGCTTTTTCATAGACTGACTGCATCCATATTGTGGCAGGATGAATTTAAGAACTTAGCAGCCAAAGAGCTTTTCCGCTCGGCAGTTGTAATAAAAATCCTGTTATGGAGTACTGTTAATTCAGATTTGTCTGACTTTAGCCACATGCCATCTTCAAATCAATGTGGTTGGTGTGTGTGTGTGTGCACACATGCATGTGTTCCCTCATCTGGCATTATGTTTTTCTTTTCCTTTTTTTGATCATGTGGATTCCTCATTTCAGTGTGTGAACTGTCTCTAAGTACAGAGCGCAGGCTCTAGCGTGAGCAGACTCTAATTTTTGACCCAAGTCTTAGTTGCCCCAAGGCATGTGGAATCTTAGTTCCCCAACCAGGAATCAAACCCATGTCCCCTGCATTGGAAGGTGTATTCTTAACCACTGGACCACCAGGAAAGTCCCATGGCATTATGTTTCTGCTTCCCTTACCCTTACCCTCATTGGATTGATATCACCAGACTACGAGGAGGGTTAGGCCAAAACATTTTTGGATGAATAGGAGCACGAGCTAAGGAGTGAAACCTCAGAATTTCTTGCATGCCTTAAAGATGTTCCTTATGCCCCTTTGGGTTTATTCATTTTCTTACATCATTTTTTACAAGATTCTAGATCTTGAATACAATTTAGACCATCTAGCTTAATCAAGTCCATTGAGTTTATACTAAGAGGAAAAACTACAAAGAAAAAATGCTAGTGTCTGAATTAAGTTTTGAACTCAGGATTTTTGTTAAAATAGAAGAAAAAAACTTATAAAATATAACTTTTTTTTCAAAGATGAGATGGATATACTTATCAAAACATTTTTTCTCAGCAATAGCAGTGTATGTGCACCATCTAATATAATTCAGCAAAAAGGGAAACAGACTGTTGATTTAAGTAAAAATTTGGGTGGATTTTAAAGGCATTGTACTGGAAAAAAAAAAAAAAACATATCTCAAAAGACTGCCTACAGTGTGATTCAATTTTCTAAATCATTCTTGAAATGTATCACAAAATTATACTGATGGAGAACTAAGCTGTGATTGCAGGAGTTGAAATTTGGGAGGCTGTGACTTTAAAAGTGTATCATGAGAGTTTCTTTGGGGTGATGGGAAACAGCTCTGCATCCTGATTACCATGATAGTTCCACAAATCAATATACGTGATGCATTTCATAGAACTAACTATACTATGGGCTTCCTTGGTGGCTCAATGGTAAAGAATCCACCTTACCAATGCAGGAGATGCAGGAGACTTGAGTTCAATCCTTGGGTCAGGAAGATCCCCTGGAGAAGGAAATGGCAACTTAATCCAGTATTCTTGCCTGGAGAATCCCATGGACAGAGGAGTCTGGCGGGCTACAGTCCATGAGGTCACAAAGAGTTGAGCGACTAAAGGACAACAAACTATACTATAACCCCAACCCCCACTGAATGCATGTAAAAATTAGCAAAGCACCAATAAGATCTGTTTTTTAATTAATGGTGTTGTACAAATGTTACTTTTCTGATTTTGATCACCATTCTATGATTTTCAAATATGTTTATCTTTAGAGGAATCTGGGTAGAGGGTACATAGGAAATCTGTGTGATTTTTTTTTGCAACTTTATATACAAGAGTAAAATTATTAAAAAATTACATTAAAAGTAATATTGATAGTAAAGTGAGGCTGGATTTCTGGTAATGAATCAAGGATTCAAAAATTGAGTCCCTTTCAATTTTTGATTTCTTCACAGGAAGCAAAATTAATATTAATATTAATATACATTAAGTACATATATCCTGCTTGGATATATATATAAGAAATAAAAAGAAAATAGGTACTCATGCTATTTATTCCCAAAATCAGATATTTTAATATCAGGGGGAAAAGCAACAAAAGCAATATCAAAACATATAAATGAGGAAAAAGAAAAGTTAGAATGAGCCCGATGGTACTAGATCAGTACTGTGCTGGTGATTGATGGCTGAGTTCCTACCAGCCCTTGGCTCTTGTAGGAATGTAGATTTGCTTAGGAAGAGCCAAGTAGAAGATGGATCCCAGGCTGAAGTAGGGTCCAAATAGTAAAATATTAACATCCCAAACCACTGTGGTACAAAGGTAGCAATCAGAAGAAGGGGAGGGAAAAAGAGGAGGAGAAAGAGGAAGAGGAGGGAAAAAATACATATATATATAAATGCTCAAGCATAAGCTGTTCTTGCTTTTAGAATTAGCTATTAGAATGTAAATTTCATTTATTTTATGAAGCAGTATCAAAAGGCTGGAACCTATTGATGTGGAGCAACTGAACCAGGCTATATGGAAAAAATGCTTATAATCATTATAGCCTTCTTATTTTCCTTCAATGTTAGAAATCAGGAAGACTTTTGAAGTTTGCCTTATATTATGGAAGAACACTATAGCACAGGTAGATCATAACCTAGATATTCACAAGGGGAATATATTCAGTTGATTTAATATTTCCAGTTGAAAGTAAGAGAAAAAGACAGTTCACAGTAAGAAATTATTTAAACACAGAATCTTTTTTTCTTTGTTAAATTTATAAATGACTCATAACTTCTGAAGGACAGCTTTAAGATGAACAAAGAACAGATGATGTATGGATGATTATGTCTCAGTCATTGATGGTCAGTCGTTTTCAACTATGTACAGTTTTATAGGTTTTCACATTTTTCTTTCTTTTTTGTTCTTCAAGGATAGCAATTTTAAAATGCATGAAAGTAACAATTAATTGGGTGATAAATTTCTAAACTTTTATTTTACTGTCTCCTCATATATTCCTATTATAATGATTTCCTGATTAATGAGAGTCTGTGCCCAGGAAGTAGTTTTATTTTGGTCATTTATATTTTGAGTTTGGTCTAATTTTACTTTAAGTAAAAAAGCCTGGGAAAAGTTACCGAGTCTAGCTTTAATTAACTAAACATTATATCAAGTTTTCTATGTAGTTAAAATATGATATGACTTCTCTCTCTGGTGAAAGATGAGTTTTTATGCTGTAGGAATTTTGTTTCCAGGTTAAAATTGAAATATATTTACAGTTTCTTCCTTCATATGAAGCATATGAAATGATGGTGTCTCATGATATATTCTAAATAAAATAGGAGTAACCAGAGTATCTTTGGAACTGTTACATTCCTCTGTACTATATAAATCCTTTGAATATTGTTTAAGTGTTCCCTGTGGAATAAACCTTGTGCTTGCATAGGCAGAAACTAGAAATGAGCCAGCGATCTCAAGGAGGCATTCCTTACCATGGCCATACATTAGTCAGATTCTGTGAGCTCATTATTAGTGTATTCATGTATCATGGATTATTGACATTATCCAAGCTCAAGAGAATGATAGAGAAGACCAGAATCCCAGCCCCGATTTTACTTGAGCTGGATTCCTCTCATCAGGAAAATCATTGTCTATGCTCCATGCAGTTAAGATACATAAGAAATCTAGATGACAATGAAAGGTGACTAGGTGAGCCTGGAATCTGAAGAATGGACATTCTATGTAACAAGTCTAATAATCAAACTGAGCCATTCACAATAGGGATAACTTGGTGGTAGACTGAAATAACTGAAATCCATTAACTAGGACCCTTTTGTAGACAATGTTTGGATGAGAACTGATAGTATTGGCTTCGTGTCTTCCAGGGATTTCCACCAGTAGCTATACATACCTAAACAAATAACTTCTCAGGACCTTCTAATGCTTTTTCTTAAAGGTTGTTGTAAAGACCAGTTAAGATAACATTTATATGTACTGAATGTTGTTGTTTAGTTGCTAATTTGTGCCCAACTCTTTTGTGACCCCATGGACTGCAGCCAGCCAGGCTTCTCTGTCCATGAGATTTCCCAGGCAAGGATACTGGAGTGGGTTACCATCTCCTTCTCCAGATCTTCCTGACCCAGGGATTGAATCTGAGTCCCCTGCATTGGTAGATGGATTCTTTACTACTGAGCCACCAGGGAAGTCTATGTTTTGACTGTTACCTATGTAAAGGTTTTCAAATAAGATAATTTCCCCCCAGTCCACTGCCTATATGTTTTAAAGCTAGAAGGAGTTTTGAGCTAAGGAATGGCTTTTCATGTGCTCAACTCCAAGCAACAGAAAACTTAAAGAGTTTAACTTAAGACTTGAATGTGGAAATGTCCAGAGAAATAGTCAAATGTTATGATTATTGACTTATCAATGGTAAATAAAGAATAATAATACTTAATTTTAAATAGAAAAAAAATCAAGAGAATTAGATTTAAAGTAGCTAATGTTCAGTTTGAAAAATATTTTTTTATGGAAAGTCAAGATAGTTTTAATAGGCGTCACATTGGAATGAAAAGAGCAGAGGTCTGAATTGGATTAACTTACTTTGGAATTCCCAGATCTTTAGCAAAGTTCATGGAAGTTAATTTAGCACTTATGCATTTCTGCTTCCGCATTTGCAAAACAATAATTAGGAAAAATACTAGGTTAAGATAAAAACAAGTTATGTGTTAAGATGAATAAATTGTCTGATGCACAGTGGGAACATGCAGTTCTTAGCCCTGTACTTTGTAAACTTCAGAATACTAAGATGAAACATCTAGGTCTGGCTCTGCTTGAATTAAGCTTATATAGGAGTCCATGATTGCCAATGGTCACCTTTTCTACTGGCCGAGCTTTCCATGAGCAGAGTTTTCTAAATACTAGAAAATGCTAGAACTGTGGGAAAGTCTGCTTAATGGCTAATAACATTTTCCTAACTAAATTAGAGCTTATTTGTTGTCTATGACAGATGAATGATGGACCCCTTTCAAGGTTTCCTCCCCACTGTTGGGGTAAAGGAGAGGAAAGGTAGGAAATCTTCATTAGACCAGAGAACTAGGCTAATACTTTCACACCTGCACCTTGGAGCAATTTGTGTATCTTTTTTATGATGCTCATTTTGCCTTTTTCCCTTTACATTTTTAATCTTTGTGATTGCATATATTTCCTTTTGTTTCATGGACTTAAAGTTTAATTTGTCCCCAAAACTTTTTAAAAGTTAAGAGATTTTTCTGTTTCTAAAATTTATAGCCACAACATCCCTCTGCCATTTGCCCAGGCTGGTTATTTAAAAGGCAGTTCTCACGGGAGTTTTACTATGCCCTCTACTGTGGGGGCCATGTAAAGTGACTTTGAAAACAGTGTGCCGTGACTCTTTGCATAATTTTATTGAAGAGGCTCCTACTACTTTCAAACATTTCCATTTATAATAAATGCAAATGCTCTATTCCCAATCCCAGAAAGAAATATTTTACAGAAAACCTGAACAAACTTTTTGGCCAACCCAATATTTTTTATAAATAGGTAAACTCTTTAAATAGGATTTTATGGAATGGGACTATATGTACTGTTAGATTTAAGAATTTTTTTTAAAGTTTTGTGGAGTTTATTATGATGTGCTATATAATAATTAAAAAAAAAAAGTTTGATATGAAAGCCACTCGAGTCCTGGTTTTTGTTCAGCCCCAATAACTTTGACAAATGATTTCATGTTTCTTTAAGGCAGCTCTTTCTCATTTTTACAATAGGTCTTATATAACATCTCTCCTGTATATCCATCAATAATTCCACTAACTATATACTAAAATATAATATCATATGCAAATTTAGATATAAAATTGTATATAAAGCAAAAATGTAATGAATCACAAAAGAACACATTATAATTTAACACAAACGAGATAATTTGTTTTTTCTTTAAAAGAGCTAGGTGATACTACCAAACAGTACATAAGTGATTTTGGTTTATTTAGAACACACTCATGCCTGTGCTCTTGGATTAGGCAGCTCAGAAATGCAAATCAAATTACTAGGCCAGATAAAGATTTTTTCATCATTATATATTACGTCATAAATGATAGATTTCTGAGAGACCAGAATTAATTAATTTTTTAAAAAGATGTGGCATCTGTACAGGGCTTTATATTTTTCAAACTGTTTTATTTTATCTTATTGTAATGACGCTGTGTTTCCTAACCCTTTCTTGTGTTTTCCTATTAAAAGCATTCACTATATTCAGTGCTCTGAAAATTGCCAAAGGACAGACAATATTCCCAGCTCCCCTTCTGCAATTTTGAGTTCAGAGATCTATAGAGCTTTAGAGGTGAGACAAGTTACCTACCATAGCTTTGGTTGATTTTTGTGTTAATCACTGGCTTCTCCTTATTCCCTTTTCCTTTAATCTCTGGTTATAATAGGCTGCTATTTTAGTTGCAGACATAGGCTGACAAAATAAGAACAAAGATATGAGATAAAAGTTTATTTGAGCTGCAAGTTTATAGCAAGTGTGCATGCAAGTTGATTAGGGAGCCTGCAGTGAAACTTGTAGGCAGAGTCTCATAAAAATATATCATCTTGATACTTTTACATTTGAAACTGTCTGCCAAAATGCCTTCATTACTGATCATTCCTTGCAAAGTGAATGACTTTGACCGAGGATCTGGCTGTTTTTCCCCTTTTCACCATTACCTCTTCCCCTTGCTCCCTTTTCAAAACAGTGAAGACAGAGGTGAAACTTGACTCCTACAAGAGCTGAGGTGTGGGTAAAATGGAATGGTCCTTCAGAGCAGTCAGGATGATTATCCAGCCACTTTGACAAATTTGCCGACATCTGTTCTAGAGTCATTTCTGCTGCACAAATCTGCCATTAACAAACAGTAAGGACTTTAATTAACTGAGCATACCAAGAAGTGAAGCTCTGATAAAATGGCACCATCTGGAATAGAGAGATGTGAAATTCTCTCCACTGCTGTGTTGATTAGGGATTATATTAAAATTTGTCTTGATCACAGATGATTCCCCTGCTGTGTAGGGTTAATAGCGAAGGCTTTATGATTTGAGATACTCTGCTCAGGTGTGCCACTGCATTAAAATGTAAATTTCCTAAGTTTGAGATTTTTCCTTTGGCCTTTTGTTAATATCCCATTAGTGCTCATTAACTTTGCATGCTCCACGTAGAGTCACATTGATCGGCTTTGAGCTTCAAGAAGAGCCACAACCTAGCAGTGTCAAACCCTTGACAGCTGTCTTCAACAGACCTGTCTGGAAATTTAGTCAGGATAACCTCCCTAGAAAAATTCACTTGTGTAGATAATCACAGACTTTTGGATCCAATTTCAGGCCAGGCATCATAGACTCTTTGAAGTCCATGTGTACTTGCTCAGTCACTTCAGTCATGTTCAACTCTTTGTGACCCTATGAACCATAGCCCACCAGGCTCCTCTGTCCATGGGATTCTCCAGGCAAGAATACTGGAGTGGGTTGCCATGCCCTCCTCCAGGGGATCTTCTTGACCCAGGGATTGAACTCCTGTCTCCTGAGGCTCCTGCATCACAGGCAGATTCTTTACTCACTGAGCCACATGGGAAATTCATGCTAAATCTGTAAATCCCAGATTAAATATGTGTTCATCAGATACACTGTTAACCATCTTTTTTACATGTAACATTGCCTCTATTTCATACCAGCAGTCTACCCCATTTATCTGCTTTAATTGACTAGATTTTTAAGAACCTGTTTGACTTGATTCTTCAGCTTCCCTGGTGGTTCAATTGCTAAAGAATCTGTCTGCAATGCAGGAGACCCCAGTTTGATCCCTGGGTTGGGAAGACCCCCTGGAAAAGGGAATGGCAACCCACTCCTGTATTCTTGCCTGGAAAATTCCATGGACAGAGGAGTCTGGCGGGCTACAATTCATGTGATTGCAGAGTCAGACATGACTGAGTGATTTAACACACTAACACTTTAACACTTCAGCAAACAGGAACTCTATACATAGAAACTAAACTTCTTCCAATATGGTTCAGTTTAATGGCTCCCAATTAAGTAAGTTTCACTACAGACAGGAAAGTGATAGATTAAGCTAGTTGCACGTTATCAGTCTTGGTTACCTTGGATCTAAGGTGAGGAGTCCGGGAGAAGCCTGAAGTAGATTCAGAGATAAGGTGCATTTGGGGGACTCTGTCACATACTTCTTAGCAAGGAAGCAATGCTTTCTGCCAATAAAGCTAAAGTTCATTGCAGCTTTGAGTGTGTGGCAGGGTCATTATTGAAAACATTTTGCATTTGGCAGTGGTGTTAGAAAATCATGAAATTCATGGTCTAAAATTATGTATTCTAATTCTCATTTCATTCGAGAGGAGGCTTTAGGAAATAGTTCTAACATGCCTGAGACAGATGACGTTATTTATTGTGAAACAGTTGTTCCCTATGGATGCAACTTTTTTTTTTCCCCTGGGGGATGGATTAGGAATTCAAGAGAAGGTTGCTACATAACCCCTTGCTATCTCTTAAGACAAACACAAAAATGGGAATTAAGAAATGAAGATTTTTCACCAGTTCTCTCTTTAAATGATAATCATGTTCATAAATTTACTTTGATAATCTCTAGTTGAGTTCATTAGTGGCTCAGGTGGTAAAGAATCTGCCTGCAATGCAGGAGACCCAGGGTCAATCCCTGGGTTGGGAAGATCCCCTGGAGAAGAAGATGGCAACTCACTCCAGTATTCTTGCCTAGAGAATTCTGTGCACAGAGGAGCCTGGCGGTCTATAGTCCATGGAGTCGCAAAGAGTTGGACACAACTGAGTGACTAACACACACATACACACACAATCTCTAGTTCTAATTTTCCATTTGTAAAATGGGGATACAATGAAACTCAAGAATTAGATAATTAAGAGAAAGCTCATGATAGTCTCAAAATAGGTAGCTTTTGCTACATATAGCTTTTTGCCAATTCTAATTATCTTTGCATCAATCTGAATAAAGCATTTTTCAGGTGGCAGAGAAAAACATTTGTGATACACTGTTTAACTTGACAGAAGGTCTTGTATTAGCCAGTTCTAGAACAGCTATATTTACCCTTTTACCCAAATCAGAGAGGTCTGGTGTCAGAAAGATATTTCCGAGTAACAATCAGTATCTTCAAGCCAGAAAGTCTTTTTTTTTTTCCCATTTATTTTTATTAGTTGGAGGCTAATTACTTTACAATATTGTAGTGGTTTTTGTCATACATTGACATGAATCAGCCATGGATTTACATGTATTCCCCATCCCAATCCCCCCTCCCACCTCCCTCTCCACCCGATTCCTCTGGGTCTTCCCAGTGCACCAGGCCCGAGCACTTGTCTCATGCATCCAACCTGGGCTGGTGATCTGTTTCACCCTAGATAATATACATGTTTCGGTGCTGTTCTCTCTAAACATCCCACCCTCGCCTTCTCCCACAGAGTCCAAAAGTCTGTTCTGTACATCTGTGTCTCTTTTTCTGTTTTGCATATAGGGTTATCATTACCATCTTTCTAAATTCCATATATATGTGTTAGTATACTGTAATGGTCTTTATCTTTCAAGCCAGAAAGTCTTTTGTATTTTGTAAGACTGTATAAATATTTGTCACGGTATAATTTTTACCCCACAACTGACTCAGTGCATAGCAGTTCATTGTTTCTCTCACCATCTTAAACCAAGCTCTGAAATTCAAGTCACCAGGATAGTGAAGAAATATAAATTCAACCTTAGCCATTATTTTTCCTCTTCGTCTCATCTTTCCCTTCATCTCATTTTCCTCCAAACAGGGGCTGTGTTAAAATTTCAGAGAAAGGATTTTCAGGTCTTTAACCTACACCAGGCTGAAATGCTCAATGCCCAAGCCACACAATGCCCTTATGATGGATGATCCTGTTGCTTCTGTGCCAAGGTCACTGGTGGCTTTGTCCAACCTTGGAGCCGGCGCTCTGCTAAGTCAGCATTCTCCTCTGGTCCTGTTATCTCCATGGGGTGTTTTAAACCCCACTATTCCAATGGCTTTTTCTTACTCTGAGGTCAGCCACTTGGGTCCCTATCCCTCTAATCTAAGTCACTTCAGTTGTGTCTGACTGTTTGCAACCCTTTGGACTGTAGCCCACCAGGTTCCTCTGTCCATGGGATTCTCCAGGCAAGAATACTGAACTGGGTTGCCATTTCCTTCTGCAGGGGTTCTTCCCAATCCAGGGATGGAACCTGTGTCTCTTACATCTCCTTCTTTAGCAGGGGGTTTATTTACCACTCGTGCCACCTGGGAAGCCCCTAAGTCCTTCTCTTAATCCCTGTCTCTCTCCACATCACCCCTTCCTTCCCTCCCAACCCTGTCCCAGCACCCCTAGGCGATTTTCAATTTTCCCCTTCATGGGCGTTTATAAACACAGTGCTGATCTGTCTTTCTTGGGAGTGGAAGGACTTTTTCCTAACTAATACATATTTTTATTTAGTTGTTGATAGCTTTATATAGTTGTTTGTTTCTTCTTATAACGAAAGAGACTGGACGTGCCAGCATTTTTGTATTTTTCTTCCAACGCCCAAACTATGCTGTTTATTTCAACGTGATCTTTTTGTAATTTTATTTATTTATTTACTTTTGGTGCCACTGGGTCTTCCTTGCTGCACGGGCTTTTCCCTGGTTGCGGTGAGCGAGGGCTACTCTAGTTGCCCTGCACAAGCTTCTCGTTGTGGTGCCTTCTCTTGCTGTGAAGCACAGGCTCTAAGGCACATGGGCTTTAGTGGTTGTGGTATGTAGACTCTAGACACAGGCTCAAAAGTTGTGGTGCACTGGCTAAGTTGCTCTGTGGCGCGTGGGATCTTCCCAGGCCAAGGATTGAACTCGTGTCTCCTCCATTGACAGGTAGATTCTTTACCACTGAACCACCAGGGAAGCCCCTCAATATGATCTTTTTGGTAAAATTGTGTAGCAGGCATCAATATAAGGCAGAATTCCCACTGTTAGGTCCTAGGGGTGACTGGGCGTTTTCGCACCCTGCCATTCCAAGACTGTATCTAGGCAGGTGAAGAGATTCATCTCTGAGCGGTGGTGCTCTTCTCTAGGTCAGCTTCCGTTCAGGGTTTTAAACCCCTCTTCCCCATCAACCTTTTTTGGTTTAATATGAACCCGTTACACTTTATTGTCTCTGATGCTACTTCAGTTGCCTCAGATTAAAGTATTTTGAGTTTTTTCCAGGTAAAAAAGAAGTATATTGTTAGCAGCCAGCATTCCTTGGCCTGCCCCAGAGAGGGGTGATCTGAAACTAGATGTCTAGACGTTCAAAGGTATTAACTCCACTGAATCTTCCCTCTGCCTCTGTTCATATTTTATTTTCTGAAAATTATCAGAGAGAAGGAAGCTCAAGAGAAATCCTCTAGAGAATGTGAACTTTTAAGTCGAGAATGAAAGAAAGTTGGCCCTCATATAGCAGCTCTTCTTCAGTCTTGTTTGAGATTTTTGAATGATACTTTCCATCCCTGTTCTGTCATCCAAATGTCCATATGGTAGTAATTATCTGTGTTAATTATGAGAGAAAAAGATCCAAAAGGAAAAACAGTTGAGTAAAGCAAAAAAAAAAAAAATTTTGTATGATGAGGGAAGATAGGTGATTGGGAAGATTAATCTGTGGACCTAGAACAAGCTCTTGTTACACATGAAGTGAAGGCTGTGCTTTCCTGGAAGTCATAGAGAGGATCATTGCAGAATCATTCATACAACTCCTCCCACCTACAGCAAAGGTGGGTATCTTTCATAAGCCTTGGGTAGAAAGTCATTACTGATACCTTGTTGAAGTTTTGGGAAATACCAGCCCCAGGGTTAACAGGTTTAGGACAGAAGGACATTCCATTAATATCTTTACAAGAAAGATAGAAAACAGTTTCTTTAGTCATCCCTGTAAATATTTCTTGACTTATATTTAGCCACCATTGACAACATCATGAACAATTTGGGATATCTCAGTTAGGTATTGAAAGGAGTTTAAATGAATAGCAACAAGCCAGTCCACTTAACAAAACCATCCCGTCCCTCAAGGGTAAATATTGTACAGTCAACAAAACTGATCATTTAAAAGCATTTTATAGGCAACGTATTCCAAAATGAGAAGAAACAGCTAAAAGGAGTGTTTTATATCTGGTTAATGAGCCACATAAAGATTTATCATTTTTTATAAGAGGAATATATTAACGGTTGAGATTTTTGTTTACCAAAGGAGAGATAATAGTAAAAAAGTTATGGAAAATGTATTCTTAATTCAAAGATAATGAACAAAAGGCTATATTTTAAAAGAATATTAATGCTCAAAAGACAATTATGAAGCAGATAATTTTATAAACTATCATTCTGCAGTGTGTGTACAGCAAATGAAAGTACAGAGTAAGGTAATATTAAAATATTTTTTCTGTAACCTATCCCCTTACATCTTGTTCAGAGAAAATAGGAGCCAAGGAATGTTGTTTGCTTGCTCAGATAATAGCTGAAATTGGAGAGAGGTAATTCGACTTGATAGAGCCTACACAGGAGACACACAGGGTGTGTTATGGAAGCATCATAGCAGAATGGAAGGAGGTGGCCTTGGGGACAGGCGGTCATGTGGTCAAGTCTTGGCTTTACCCCTTATTTTCTGCTTATTATTGTTGTTATTCAGTCTCTAAGCTATGTCCCACTCTTTGCAACTCCATGGACTACAGCATGCTAGGATTCCTTGACCTTCACCATCCCCCTGAGTTTGCTCAGGTTATTGTCCATTGAGTTGATATCCTATCTAACCATCTCATCCTCTGCCACCCTCTTCTCTTTTTGCCTTCAATCTTTCCCAGCCTCAGAGTCTTTTCCAATGATTCAGCTCTTCATATCAGGTGATGAAAGTATTAGAGCTTCAGCTTTAGTATCAGTCCTTCCATTGAATATTCAGGTTGATTTCCTTTAGGATTGACTGGTTTCATCTCCTTGCACTCCAAGGGACTCTCAAGAATCTTCTCCAGTTCAAGTCTTGGCTTTATACCTTACTTTCTGCTTATAATAGTAATAAAAAAAGTTTTAACCTAAAAAAAAAAGCACTTCCATTTTAATAAAGGTGAGAGTTGAGAGTAAATATATAAAATTAAGAGAAGAAATAATCATATATGGCTACTTATATAGAGATTCATATCAAAGTATTAATGACAAAGCCAGTGAATGAGTTATTCATATGATTCATCAAATAAGTACCCCAGATAAGAAACAGAGTTACCTTATTCCATTCAAGGGTTAGTCATTTCCAAAACCTTCCCTTGATGGCTCAGTGATAAACAATCTGCCTGAAGTACAGGAGCTGAAGGAGACTCAGTTTCGATCCCTGGGTCGGGAAGATGACCTGGAAAAAGAAATGGCAACCCACTCTATTATTCTTGCCTGGAGAATTCCATGGACAGAAGAACCTGGTGGGCTGAAATCCATGGAGTCAAAAAGAGGCGGACACAAGTGAGGCGATTTAGCACACGTGTACACACAATGGACCTGAATATATTTATACATGTAAAAGTTTATTTAACATTCTTTAGCACTCCCCTCCCCTGTTTTCAGGCATAGAATCTACTTCAGGACTTTTAGTACATCGTTCTAACATTCTTTGTTGTGTAAATTTTCTCACCCACAAAATACTCTGATGAGGCAAGCTTAGAAGATAAACGAAGATGTTAGTGAAATAGCATGGATGGGGTTTTTCAGACCTGAGTACTAATAAGAAGTAGGACAGGACCAGCAAAATGAGGTGAGGCAAGACAGATGGTAAGGAACTGATGTGCCCAGCTATGGGATTTCTTTCTGTAGTCAACCTCCGGCATTGAAATATCAGCTGGAGTCCCCCAATGTTATATTTGAAAATAGTGTGGTCTTCAGTGTCAAATCCAGATTCATCACCTGCTACACATGTGTGTAATCTGGGGCAAGCAAGCTATTTACGTTTTTGAGACTCAATTTCCTCATCTGTAACATGAGGATTATATAATAAGATAAAATGAGTACCTACCTTTCAGGGCTGTTAGGAGAATAATAAAAATGTATGTAAAGTCCTTGAAAAATAATCAGCACTCAATAAATGGCAGACATTATGACTGAGCTTATTCTACAAATGTCAGCCTTGCCTTTTATATAACTAAATTACCAATTTTGTTAGATAATATCTCCTTCGTCTTTATTTTTCAGCACAAAATAGCTTTTTGACTTTGAGCAATGCCCTTAACCTTTGTATGATTCAGTTTCTTCACACGTGAAATAACAGGGGTAATATCTTGAGGAATGCTCGAGTCCTCCAAGGTCATGGTGCTAATAGCCTGCTATCCATTTTGTTCTTGATCATAATTAAAGCAAGAGGCGTATGCATCAATATGCTGCAAAATGCATAATCCAACACAGCCCTGGCATCAGCAGCACAGACTGTAGGGTAACATGACCCACGTTACTACTCATGGTTCCCCTGCTTAATGTAGCTGACTGTTCTGGGCAGGTCAGGCAGCTGTTTTATGCCTCATTTTTTTTTTCCATTTTATAGATTTTCTTTGTACAACTTAATTTTCTAATGATATAGAGAAAATCATTTGTCCTCAAGTCTCTATTACCTCATCTATCCTACTGGCGCTCTGCTTTCCAACTGTAATAAATAGTGCTAATGAAAGTATTACATTGTTTTACCACAAGCTGGCTAAACACCAGCCCTTCATTCTCTCACCCCAGTCAGACAAAAATGTTCTAGAATGTCAATTCTCTTTTAGTTATAGAGCTATGAAACTGTAACAAATAATTCACTAGTAATTTGAGAAACTGTCATATAGAAATGTGTGTTATTATAATTATTAACACAGAGGAGACAGTATGAAGGTAATGTATTTATTAATCAATACCTTCTCAGTATTTACTTGCTGTGTTTTCCTATTCATGAGTGAATTTTCATGATATATAGTATCAGTGTAAACATTTCCATATTCATAAAAGGTTTGGAACCTTTCTAATATTAAGGATCTGTTATAGTGAGCAAGAAAAATATATTGTTCAGGCCATACTTTAAAATTAACAGTAAAGAGGAATTTAGTGCTTCACATGGTCAAAGAATCTGCCTGCAATACAGGAGGCTCAGACTCGATCCCAGAGTTGGGAAGACCCCCTGGAAAAGAGAATAGCAACCCATTCCAGTATTCTTGCCAGAGAATTCCATGAACAGAGAAGCCTGGCAGGCTACAGTCCATGGAGCTGCAAAGAGTCAGACTAACACTTTCCCTTTAGGAATTTGAGCTGCAGGGCCCCTGGCATCTTCTCTAATTATGAGATCCTTTGATATGTATGTATTCCTTGGAATGTGATTGGTAATTAAAAATGGCAGTGCTTGAAATGATGTCTAGAGTTGTAATTAGTGTGGATCAGAAAGGTTTTGTATTAAGATACTAAATTGCAAATACTATAAAATATTTTTAACAAAATTTTTAAATTATGTAAATTTGAAAGCTTCCTTTTCCTTTAGCATGTGTTACTTCTTTATTCCTCATCCTCGGGGTGAGTTTACGCAGATGTGAGAACTGGCTGCTGGTGTATACGGTTGATGCATGTAGTTGTTGTTCAGTCGCTAAATCATCTCCAGCTCTTTAGGACCCCATGAGCTGCAGCATGCCAGGCTCCTCTGTCTTCTGCTATCTCCCAGATAGTGCTCAAACTCATGTCCATTGAATTGGTGACGCTATCTAACTATTTCATCCTCTGGCGGCCCCTTCTCCTTTTGCATTCAATCTTTCTCGGAATCCAGGTTTTTTTCCAATGAATTGGGCTTGTTTGAAGAACTGGCTCATTGGAAAAGACCCTGATACTGGAAAGATTGATGGCAGGAGGAGAAGGGGATGACAAAGAATGAGATGGTTGGATGACATCACTGACTCAGTGGACATGAGTCTGAACAAGCTCTGGTAATTGGTGATGGACAAGGAAGCCTGGCGAGCTGCAGTTCATGGGGTCCCGAAGAGTCAGATATGACTAAGTGATTGAACTGAACTGGGCTCTTCACATCAGGTGGCCAAAGCACTGGAGCTTCAACTTCAGCATCAGTCCTTCCAATGAATATTCAGGGTTGATTTCCTTTAGGATTGACTTCATTTCCTTTCAGTCTCTCAAGAGTCTTCTCCAACACCACAGTTCAAAAGCATCAATTCTTCAGCACTCAGCTTTCTTTATGGTCCAACTCTCATGTGCATACATGACTACTGGGAATAGCTTTGACTATAAGGAACTTTGTCAGCTTAGTGATGTTTCTGCTTTTTAATATGCTGTCTAGGTTTGTTATAGCTTTCTTTCCAAGAAGCAAGAGTCTTTTAATTTCGTGGTTGCAGTCACCATCTCACTGGTTTTGGAGGCCAAGAAAATAAAATCTGTCATTATTTCCACTTTTTCCCCTTCTATTTGCCATGAAGGGATGGGAGTAGATGCCATCGTCTTAGTTTTTTGAATGCTGAGTTTTAAGCCAGCTTTTTCACTCTCCTCTTTCATCCTCATCAAAAAGCTTTTTAGTTCCTCTTCAATTTCTGCCCCTAGACTAGTATCATCTGTATATCTGAGGTTGTTACATTTTTCCCAGTAATCTTGACTCTAGCTTGTGATTCACCCAGACCAGCATTTCACACAAGGTATTGTGCATAGAAGTTAAATAAACAGTGACAATATACAGCCTTGATGTAGTCCTTTTCCAATTAGGAACAAGTGAGTTGTTCCATGTCTGATTCTAACTGTTGCTTCTTGACCTGCATACAGGTTTCTCAGGAGGCAGGTAAGGTGGTCTGGTATTGTATCTCTTTAAGGAATTTCCACAGTTTGTTGTAATCCACAGAGTCAAGAGCTTTAGGGTTGTCAGTGAAGCAGAAGTAGATGGTTTTCTGTAGTTCCCTTGCTTTCTCTATGATGCAACGAATGTTGGCAATTTGATTTCTGGTTCCTCTGCCTTTTCTAAACCCAGCTTGTACATCTAGAAGTTCTCAGTTCACATACTGTTAAAGCACAACCTGAAGGATTTAGCGCATTACCTTGTTCAGTTCAGTTCAGTTCAGTCCCTCAGTCTTGTCCGACCCTTTGCGACCCCATGGACTGCAGCACGCCAGGCCTCCCTGTCCATCACCAACTCCTGAAGTTTACCCAAACTCATGTCCATTGAGTCGGCAATGCCATCCAACCATCTCATCCTCTGTCGTCCCCTTCTCCTCCCACCTTCAATCTTTCACAGCATCAAGGTATTTTCCAATGAGTCAGTTCTTCACATCAGGTGGCCAAAATATTGGAATTTCAGCTTCAGCATCGGTCCATCCGATGAATATTCAGGACTGATTTCCTTTAGGATGGACTGGTTGGATCGCCTTGCAGTCCAAGGGACTCTCGAGAGTCTTCTCCAACACCACAGTTCAAAAGCATCAATTCTTCGGCGTTCAGTTTTCATTATAGTTCAACTCTCACATCCATACGTGACTACTGGAAAAACCATAGCCTTGACTAGACAGACCTTTGTTGGCAAAGTAATGTCTCTACCTTTTAATATGCTGTCTAGGTTGGTCATAACTTTTCTTTCAAGGAGTAAGCGTCTATTAATGTCTTGGCTGCAGTCACCATCTACAGAAATTTTGGAGCTCTAAAAAATAAAGTCTGTCATTGTTTCCACTGTTTCCCCATCTATTTGCCATGAAGTGATGGGACCAGATGCTATGATCTTAGTTTTCTGAATGTTGAGTTTTAGGCCAACATTTTCCACTCTCCTGTTTCACTTTCATCAAGAGGCTCTTTAGTTCTTCTTTGCTTTCTGCCATAAGGGTGGTGTTATTTGCATATCTGAGGTCATTGCTATTTCTCCTGGCAATCTTGATTCCAGCTTGTGCTTCCTCCAGCCCAGCGTTTCTCATGATGTACTCTGCATATAAATTAAATAAGCAGCGTGACAATATACAGCCTTGAAGTACTCCTTTCCCTATTTGGAACCAGTCTGTTGTTCCATGTCCAGTTCTAACTGTTGCTTCCTGACCTGCCTACAGATTTCTCAAGAGGCAGGTAAGGTGGTCTGGTATGCCTATCTCTTTCAGAATTTTCCACAGTTTGTTGTGATCCACACAGTCAAAGGCTTTGGCATAGCAATAAAGCAGAAATAGATGTTTTTTCTGGAGCTTTTTGCTTTTCTGGAACTCTTGCTTTTTCGATAATCCAACAGATCTTGGCAATTTGATCTCTGGTTCCTCTGCCTATTCTAAAGCCAGCTTGAACATCTGAAAGCTCATAGTTCATGTACTGTTGAACCCTGGTTTGGAGAATTTTGAGCATTACTTTGCTAGCATGTGAGATGAGTGCAGTTGTGCAGTAATTTGAGCATTCTTTGGCATTGTCTTTCTTTGGGATTGGAATGAAAACTGACCTTTTCCAGTCTTGTGACCACTGCTGAGTTTTCCAAATTTGCTGGCATATTGAGTGCAGCACTTTCACAGCATCATCTTTTAGGATTTGAAATAGCTCAACTGGAATTCCATCACCTCCACTAGTTTTGTTTGTAGTGATGCTT
The DNA here is from genome assembly GCF_019320065.1 of Cervus canadensis. Classification (NCBI taxonomy): domain Eukaryota; kingdom Metazoa; phylum Chordata; class Mammalia; order Artiodactyla; family Cervidae; genus Cervus; species Cervus canadensis. Next base: position 36,968,909 of record NC_057411.1, read on the forward strand.
CCTAAGGCCCACTTTACTTCACATTCCAGGATGTCTGGCTCTAGGTGAGTGATCATACCATCATGATTATCTGGATAGTGAAGATCTTTTTTGTATAGTTCTTCTGTGTATTCTTGCCACCTCTTCTTAATGTCTTCTGCTTCTGTTAGATCCATACCATTTCTGTCCTATATTGAGCCCATCTTTGCATGAAATGTTCCCTTCGTATCTCTAATTTTCTTGAAGAGATCTCTAGTCTTTCCCATTCTATTGTTTTCCTCTAGTTTTTTGCACTGATCACTAATGTCTGTTTCTAGGTGAATGACCACATCATCATGATTATTCGTGTCATCAAGACCTTTTTTGTGTAGTTCTTCTGTGTATTCTTGCCACCTCTTCTTAATATCTTCTGTTTCTATTAGGCCCTTACTGCTTCTGTCCTTTATCATGCCCATCATTGCACGAAATGTTCTCTTGATATCTCCAAGGAGAGGCAGGAGACACACGTTTGATGTCTGGGTTGGCAAGATCCTCTGGAGGAAAAAATGGCAGCGCACTTCAGTATTCTTACCTGAAAAACCTCAAGGGCAGAAGATCATGTCAAGCCACAGTCCAGGGGATTGCAATGAGTAAGATACGTCTGAACAAACATGCATGCACTTTTGCAATAAGGAGCTTATGATCTTAGCCACAGTCAGCTCCAGGTCTTGTTTTTACTGACCATACACAGCTTCCCCATCTTTGGCTGCAAAGACACAGTCAGTCTGATTTCCCTATTGACCATCTGGTGATGTCCATGATTGATGCATAGAGAGTTCTAGTCAGAAACCTGAAATTCCCAGTCCACACTGGCTTGACAGGAAAGGATGTCACCCTGTTATCAACCATTTCCACCCCTTCTTATATTCATGCTACTTAATCTACACACAAAATTTCTAGATTGCCTTTAACCTAAAATTTATTTTTTCTTATTACACTACTTAAATATTTATCACTTTATTTCACTGATAATTATAGTAAAAGTAGAAAATTTTAATGTAGAAGATTTAACCACAATTAAGAGTAAGTATTTACTGATTAAAAAGAAAATCTTCACATCTTTTATTATCACATGAATAAGTTCAAAATCTTCAGGAAGAGCTAGAGAAAAATCAATACATGCATTAATGCAAAATTGATTTTAGTATTTTTTTCAAATATATTCATATCACTTCTGTGCAAAATATGTATGTCCAGAGAAATAAAAGCTGGTGACATATTAGTATTTTCTTTTATAATAACTGTATTTTTAATAATAAGGATCAGAGCTCTAAGTGAGAATTTCTCACCTTTTCAAAAAATCATTTTCATATTTCTTCATAACATGATTATTGGATTGTAATAACTATTTAAAATAAACCTGACTGTTCTATCAGATGTCAGTTCAGGGGAGTTTTAAGTTTGAAAGCAGTATCTTGAACTTAAGATTATTTTATGTGACATCTATTAAGTTCCAAAAAAACTAATTCACACTTTCTTCAGAATCTAGATAAAACTAACAGAAAATTTGGAACTTGAAACTGATTTTTCCCCTAGCCAAAAATACCTTCGTTTACCTTAAGAAAACTATCCCCAGCCCTAACAATAAAACCCATGCTCTTTAAGATGTCAGAGAGTCTCACATGGAGATATGTAGCTCCCATTCCCTTCCCCTGACTTCCTGTAGTGTTTTTTCCCTTCAGGAGGTTTGTTTCTATTAGCTATTTTCAGTCATCCCATGATGACTTCATAGAGCCTCTTGCCTTCATAATTTATCAGTACAGCCAGTCCTATTAGAGCCAATAAATCACCTGATGCAAGGCTGGATTCTCACAAGGGGCCAGGAGAAAATAAAGGAAAATAGCATCAATTATTTCCCTGGTGGCTCAAACAGTAAAGAATCCTTCTGCAATGTGGGAGGCCTGGGTTTGATCCCTGGGTTTGGAAGATCCTTGGAGGAGGGCATGGCAACCCACTCCAGTATTCTTGCCTGGAGAATCCCCATGGCAAAGGAGGCTGGTGTGCTACAGTCCGTGGGGTCACAGAGGGTCGGACACAACCGAGTGACTAAGCGCACTCACATGTGTGAAACACCTGTTCTCCAGGGAGACTGGCTTCAGTTCCAGCATGGTCCCTTTCCTGCCTCTAAGTAGGTGGCTCTCTCTTATGACCTGTCAGTCAGCTGACTTGCTAGGCATTTTCCATGTTCCTCTCAACTTAGACCTTAGTCAGAATGCCAGAAAAATCTGCTTCTTCTACTCTCTGAGAGCCTTCTTCTTGCTTTATTTTCTTTTTAGTACAACTACCTCATATCAGGATGAGTTAATCAGAAATAGCCATGGTCGATCTTCACTGCAAAGTCCATGGCAGAATAGTAATCACCTCGGTGTACTTTGAACTTTCCTGGTGGTTCAGATGGTAAAGAATCTGCCTGCAATGCAGGAGACCTGGGTTCAGTCCCTGGGTCAGGGAGATCTGCTGGAGAAGGAAATGAATACGCACTCCACTAATCTTGCCTGGAGAATTCCATGGACAGGAGCCTGGTGGGGTTGCAGAGTCAGACATGACTGAGCAACTGACACTCTCATTTTGGTACACCTAAATGAGCCCAAGATTCACATAGGAGGAGAGGACAGGAGCAACAGGAAATGAGTCTGTTTAGATTTCTCCATAAACCGCCTCTTTTTGACCATCTGGGGCAGTGGATCTGTAACAATAGGGAAAAAAATCCTAACTACTTGAGTAAAAATCATAAGACAAAACTTCGTAGTAAAGTAGGAATAACAACCAAATGAAGACCCCCCATGCTGTTTCCTATGCCAGAGTCAAATGCTCAGTACTTATGGCACTTTGAGCAAGAGACTTTTTATTTGAAGGTGTCAGTGTTCTCAGTTGTGAAATTCCTACAGTCTTTTTTATATCTATGATTCATGGTCAATTCCTTAAAGTGAAAGTTACCTAAATAGTAAAGCAGATCTTGCTTGATAGGCATCCATTACATCCTTAAGAGAGAAGTAGGTAGATGGAAGTTAGAAGTCATCATAGAATGTAGGTGTGAAAATTTATTGAATCATTTATTTGATAAATAATAATAATTTAGAGGTTTTGCACATAATTCATTTTATTGAAATTAAGAGTTTCACATATTATCATGTGTTTAAAGCCAAGTATAAATAGTACAGTGAAAATAATCCTTTTAATGTAGAGACTTTTCTGAGATATTTAATACAAAATCATGGCCATGTACCCCAGACCCTGGTTCTAGGTTGAGATCTGTCCCAGTTGGCTAGTTTCTTTGTTTAAATTCTTAGCATGATTTGTGTTTGGTATTCCCATTATCTTGGCTATTAAAATCCAAGTGCCTATATCTCTCCTTGATTTAGACCTAAGACAGTGTAGAATTATTGACCACTTGCTGGGTGATATCGATATTATGACAAAGTGGTATTGATTTCCTAAGCTAGATTTTCCTTATCTGTAAAATGGAAATGATTATATGCATTTAGTCTTTACTCTCTAATTAGTTTCTTTTTTCTCAGAAACACGATGAAGCAGGCAAAGCACAGACTTCTGGGATCATGTGGCCTCTTTTCATTTTCTTGTTCATTTTAGCCTAATTTCATGCTTGCGCTTATTTGCCCCTTCATGGTGTATGACTCTTCGCAACCCCATGGACTGTAGCCCTCCAGGTACCTCTGTGCATGGGACTTTTTTCCAGGCAAGAATACTGGAATGGGTTGCCATTTCCTTCTCTAGGAGTTAGCCTAGTTGGGTTGCTATGTAAATCAGAAAAAGAGACATTTAAGACCACCACAAAGGTGATTGGTTTTATCATCAAAAGAGCCTCAGTTGGATGTCAGCAGATCCCTTTTTCTTTCTAAAATTATGACCTTAGCATTGACAACTTTGTGAGAAAGTGAAAACTAGTTTAAGTGATTTATAACTTTTCATTAGAGAGAAGTAGGACTCCTGTTTTAGGTTCCTTCCTTATGCTGAGTCCTCTTCCTCCTCCGTGAAATCTTTCTTTTGGTTGTTTTCTTCTCTCCAGCTGGTTAACATTTATTGACCCCCTGTTGAGGGAGAGGTGTTTATTACCTCCACTATTGCCTGTGCCTACTTTTTTTATCCTCGTCTTCCCCTCCTTTTCAAAAATGTCACAATAGCCTCATCATAACAGATTGTTGCTATAAAGATTTCTTTTTTGTTGTTGTTTTAATGGGAGATGTCATGGGACATGCGAAGGGTAGTAGTTATCAGAAGAAATATTTTGACAACTGCCATTTAGCCAATTTGAAAAGCTTCATGGAAATGCTTATGACTTCAGTTTGTCTGCATCATTTGTTTATTTTTTGCTTTATGAATGACTGTTAGTATGAACTGAAAGGTTTGTAATAGACCTTTATATTGTGTTATTATTTATATTTGCCTAGCAGTAAAAGCCATGGAGCTCATTTTAAAATCAACAAAAATCCAACACCAAATTCATAAAATTAAGTACAAATTAACATCTGATGGGAACTCCTTCGATTCTCAGTTTACATGACATCTCAGCATCCGTTGTCTGATTGGACTGTCATTAGACAGGTAAGGAAATTGAGACCTGGAGAGGGAAAGTTATGTGCCCAGGTTTTCAGTCAACAAGTAGCAGAGTTCCTCGGCCTCCCATTCCAGTTCTCTTTCTACCAGTCAAGGACACCTCTCCATTTGCTGCTAATTCTTGGTGGTGCTAAGATTCTTCTTATTTCTCTAGTTTCCCTTGTCAAAATTTGCCATTGTGGAGACAAGAAAAGTGAATAAGAAAAAGATGTCAGTGCAAAATTATACCAGTGTTAGTCCTTCTATTTTATATGCTTCTAATGTGTTTTATTGTAGGCTAATAGGATGAAACTCCTGCCTCATGTTTAAGTATAATTCCTTAAAAATGCTCTGTTGATATAGTTCAATGTAATAAAGCAAATTTACATATGACTAACAAATTTGTTTTCGCTGTTATAATGTACTCTATTGTTTCTAGATTAAATAATATGGAAATTATGTGAACATATTGAATGAATATCAAGATACAATTTTAAAGCAACTATTAAAATGTAAAATGTGAATAAATTTAAATACGTCTGTTACTGTGAAGAAGTGATTGATGAATTGCAACATGGAAACAATGGCTGTTCTCTTCCGTCATTAATTTTAACCATATTTTTCATATTGCAAGATGTTCTTTGAGACCTTCAAAGGATTCACACATGGAATTTATCAAATAAAAATTGCAGTGGTTTCTTTGGGTGACATAGATGTATGGTAGCCAGAATGTATAAGAAGTCACTTAGAACTTATCCTCATGTATAAATGAAACAGGGGATCAGCACCAGCTTGTATCTAATGTTTTATTGGGATAAATGTCTGTCCTTGTTCTATGGATAAAAATAAGGCTGGTTACAAAATTTGTACAAACAACTTGAACCATCAGAATACAAAAAATTGATACATGGATTAAAGTATCCAAAATAATTTATAACAAATACTGGTAAATATGCTTATTCACTCACATTCTGTCCCCAAAAGAGGTACTTTAAAATTAATATATGCTAATTTTTTGCCATCAGAAGACAGCTCCCAATTAGATTAGACTTTTTAACATAGTGATCTTTTTTCTTAGAAATTCATTCTAAGGCTTTGAAAAACGAAATCTACAGAAAAACAAAAATATTCCTAGTAGTGAGTAGTATAATTTACTAAAAAAAAAAAAAAAAACCTGAAAACTAAGTTTATGCCTCCAAATAGAGTAACATACAAATAACCTGTGTTATACCATGCAAAAGAATATTACTCAGACATTGAAAACAGCAAATGAAATAATAATTTTATTCATATATTTTACAATTTGAAAGTGTTTTGCTTTTTTTTTTGCAGTATCTCATTTGATGATTCTTGATACAAGGAAAATGCTTATAAAATATTCAAAGTGAAATAGTATTTAAAAATTTATAGATGAACTATGACAATAACAACATAAAATGCTACAAATGAATAAAGATTAGAATGTGTGTGTATGCATTATGTAGATAGATAGTCGATAGATACACACATACAGTATATAGTTGAGGGAGCTATATATATCATTTTCTTTAATATTAAGATATTTAATTTAAACAAAAACTTGTTCTAAATTTTAAACAGAAAACAAAATCTGATTATTCCTCTTGAATAGATTAAACTAAAATACATTGTCTTTTTCCATGATAGAATAGAATCCATAAAACAGATCTTTTACTCTAATGTCTATATGAATGAGTAAATCATGTTTCTCAAATTTTTAGCCAACCAAGATGAAATTCAGTCCATGATATTAGTTCAGTCCATAAATATATAATTTATGTGTATTCAAACTTTTTTTAGCTTCCAAAAATGACCCTGGAGTTCTAATAGTATCCCAACTAAAGAGTAGGAATAATGCAAACACACAGGTTTGTTTAGTCAGAGTCCAAACAGAGATATAAATAAGTGGAAGAATTTACTGTTTTCCTTAAAATCTGTTGGAGATTGTTGTTTTGTGAATATCACACTTTTATATTTTTGATCCTCTAGCTCAGCAATATCTGAAGAGCATAGTGCACTCTCGGTTTTATTTGCATTGACTTTTTGTTTAAAGAGCAAAATCCACCCCTTGAAATACAGCCCTGCTTAGCTAATGAACCTGTTTCTCCTTATGAGCATGTTAGAAAAATTTTATTCAATTTAAAAAGGAAAACATATGGCTATGACTTCACTATTGGAAATTTAAATGCTCAATATACATGCATTTGGTATTTCTATTTCTCCAGTCCTTCAAATATTATTTAAGCAGACAAACACACAAATAAAACACTAATGGGTGAATGAATTTTAACCTGAGTCCAAGTACTCCTGATTGGCCTCAAGACCTTTATGCTCAACACAGCTGGTCCCAAGAAACACATCAGTTGAGGACCTGCGTCTGCCATTTGATTAACAGGCTGATGTTTGTTCATTTTCTTGTAACCCTGAGTTCTCTACCAGCTGGTTCCTAGTTAGGTCAGAAGATACATAGAACACAAACAAAAGTGCAAGAAGGGCCCATGTGACTTCAGCAATACAGTCTCTCCCTTAGGCACCCTGCTTGCTGCTGCTGACAAGTGCAGTCGTGTCCTACTCTTTGCAACTCCATGGACTGTAGTCCACAGGCTCCTCTGTCCATGGGATTTTTCCAGGCAAGAAAACTGGAGTGAGTTGAGGCACCCTGGTTACCCCCAAATAAATTTATGTTGACTTTACAGAACAGAGCTCTGTAAAATATGCACTAAAGCAAGCTCTTTTTTTAGAAGACAATAGATTTTCTTGATTGTATATACTGTTAGTTCATCATTCCCCTTTTAGGAATAAGTAGGGGTTCTCTACTTATTCCTAAAGATATTACTTTGCAAACAAAGGTCTGTATAGTCAAAGTTATGGTTTTTCCAGTGGTCATGTATGGATGTGAGAGTTGGGCCATAAAGAATGCTGAGTGCTGAAGGATTGATGCTTTTGAACTGCGGTGTTGAAAAAACTCTTGAGGGTCCCTTGGACTGCAAGGAGGTCAAACCAGTCAATCCTAAAGGAAATCAATCCTGAATACTCATTGGAAGGACTGATGCTGAAGCTGAAGCTCCACTAATTTGGCCACCTGATGTGAAGAACTGACTCATTGGAAAAGCCCCTGGTGCTGGGAAAGGCTGAAGGCAGGCAGAGAAGGGGACAGAGGGTGAAATAGTTGGATGGCATCACCAATTCAAAGGACATGAGTTTGAGCAAGCTTTAAGAGATGGTGAAGGACAGGGAAGCCTGGCATGCTGCAGTCCATGAAGTTACAAAGAGTTGGACACGACTGAGCAATTGAACAACAAAGGGGTTCCCTGATGGCTCAGACGGTAAAGAATCTGCCTGCATTGAAGGAGGCCTGGGTTCGATCCTTGGGTTGGGAAGATCCCCTGGAGGGCATGGCAACCCACTCAAGTATTCTTTACTGGAGAACCCCCATGGACAGAGGAGCCTGGCAGTCCATGGGGTTGCAAAGAGTCGGACATGACTCAGTGACTCTGCACAGCACAGTTATTCAAAAACTCTGATCATGTATTCATGAGTACTTAGATGTACACCATGTTTTTTCTCTCTGTATGTACACATAGACACAATACAGCTGGTAAGAGAAATGATAATAACAGGTCTAAAGACTGAATGTTTCCACTTGCAGATATTATCAACATGGGTGAGTTAGTTCTGAAATTTTTTTTTTTCAAAAATGATTCCCAAATATTATGATCTAGAGTTATTGGTTTCTCTTTTTCTTCTTTTTTCCATCTTCCTTTCTTTTTACTATATGGTAGTAATGATCATTGCAGAATATTTAGAAAAAAGGTCAAAAATAAAATTGTTCCTGTTGTCTCACTGCTGTTAACGTTGCTGTTTAGTCGCTAAGTCATGTCCAACTCTTTGTGACCCCATGGACTGTAGCCTGCCAGGTTCCTCTGTCTGTCGGATTCTCTAGGCAAGAATACTGGAGTTAGTTGCCATTTCCTTATCCAGGGAATCTTCCTGACCCAGGGATTGAACCCAAGTCTCCTGCACTAGCAGACGGATTCTTTACCACTGAGCCTCCTTGGAAGCCTCTCCATGTATAGAGGAACCCGGTGAGCTAGAATCCATGGGTCCCAAAAAGTTGGACATGACTGAGTGACTAACAGTTTCACTTTCAAGGGACAATGACACTGATGTTTTGCAGGTTTTACCCTCAAGGACCTACTTAGTAGAAAACAAAAGTAACCAGGTCCCAGAGGGTCCCAGTCTTCCAAAAGGAGCCCTTACTGAAGGATGTTGGTGGAACAGCATCTGAGGCTACAATCACCTAGCCCAGGTTGCTAGGTGACTGAAAGCTTTTCCTCAGACCATCTGACTATAATGGCCTGTCACACTGTACGTGGGTGACAATTATATTGCAAGACTATATTTTTATGAAAATTTCAAATATGTCCAATACTCCTGATTGCACATTTTAAAGCAACTTTAAATACCCAGAAATTCCTTTCCCTGTGTTCACAAAATGATAATCTTCAGAATTTTTTCCCTCCTAATTTATACTCCTAAGTATTTTTTTCTAAAACCACTTGAACGTATTTAGGAAAACTTTCAGTAAAATCAAAACAGTGATTATTTACAGCATAGAGTAGAGAGACATGAACAGAAACATCTTTTTGCCTTCAGGAGAAAAATGTCTTCAATACAAAACAAAATTATGTTTCAAGAAACATTAAATTTTTACTGCTCAGGAAGTGTTCAGTTTCAGGATTTTGACTGTATATACATTAAGAGACCTGAAATATGTATCTTTAAGCATCCACATAAAATGATTGACAATCTAAAAGCTTACGCATTTCAGATTACTTTAAATTTTTCCCAAATGACCTTCAATGTTTTAACAATATTTGCTCTCCATCGCTAATAATAGTTATTATCATGAGAAGTTGTTTCTAAAGCCCAAGAAAAGGAATTAAATCGAAGGGAGTGGCAGGGGAAAATGTGTTAGAAAAATAGTTTTTCTCATTAGATTACAAACTAGAAACAACCGAATTCTACTCATTTAGGAACCCAGTTCCACCCTACATGGAAAGATTCTAAGAATTGCAGGCTGCTGCTGCTACTGCTGCTAAGTCGCTTCAGTCACGTCCGACTCTGTGCGACCCCATAGACGGCAGCCCACCAGGCTCCCCCGTCCCCAGGATTCTCCGATCCAAGTACTAACCAGGCCCGACCCTGCTTAGCTTCCGAGATCAGACGAGATCGGGCGCGTTCAGGGTGGTATGGCCGTAGACCCCGGGATTCTCCAGGCAAGAACACTGGAGTGGGTTGCCATTTCCTTCTCCAATGCATGAAAGTGAAAAGTGAAAGTGAAGTCGCTCAGTCGTGTCTCACTCTTAGCGACCCCATGGACTGCAGCCTACTAGGCTCCTCCGTCCATGGGATTTTCCAGGCAAGAGTACTGGAGTGGGTTGCCATTGCCTTCTCCAAAGAATTGCAGGCTAGACCTCCTTTAATATCTGTGTGAAGTTAAATACTGCCAGTAGGACACATCAGGAAGGTATCATCATTAGGAAAGGGAGCAAGAACCAAGCAGAAAACCAAATCATCTTATTTGTTCTTTTACCCACTGCAAGTATTGGCCCATGCTTCCTAATGCTTTCTTTATACACTTGAACTTTAATACAAGTTTCTTTTCATTTGTTGTTGTTGTTATTCAGTTGCTCAGTCATGTTTGACTCTTTTGACCCCATGGACTGCAGCATGCCAGTCCCTGTCCTTCACCATCTCCTGGAGTTTGCTCAGACTCATGCTTATTGAGTCAGTGATACCATCCAAACATTTCATCCTGTTTTATCCCCTTCTCCTCCGGCCTTCAATCTTTCCCAGCAGCAGAGTCTTTTCTAATGAGATGGCTCTTTGCCTCAAGTGGCCAAAGTATTGAAGTTTCAGCTTCAGGCTCAGCATCAGTCCTTCCAAAGAATGTTCAAGGTTGATTTCCTTTAGGACTGACTGGTTTGATCTTTCAGACCAAGGGACTCTCAAGAGTCTTCCCCAGCACCACATTTTGAAAGCATCAATTCTTTGGAACTCAGCCTTTTTTTATGGTATTACATGATTTGAAATCAGGATCTCAAAATGAAGTTTCTGAGACAAAGAAAGAGAGGGTGCAACGTGCTCTTCTGTATTTTCTTCTATGAAATTACACGCTGGAAAACACTAGCTGAACTGTTTGAAAAACCAAGTGCTTTAATGGGACAGTATAACAATGTGCAGAAAATACCAGAAATGATGTTTCCTTTTTCATTATTTTTGATTTGAGAGATAATTGAAAACTTTGCCAGTAGATTTTTATTTCATTGAAAGATCACTGCAGTAGTTTCTAATTTTAAAAAATAATAATAATAATTCTGACATGGTTATGTTTTATCCTTTCTTCAGAATTAAAATGAGTTTAAGAATAAGAGAAAGCAGCTTTTCACTTAGCTATATAGTGGTTTTATTGGTAAAGAATCTGCCTGCAAGGCAGGAGACCCAGGTTCAGCCCCTGGGACAGGAAGTTACCCTGGAGAAGAAAATGGCAACTCACTCCAGGATTCTTGCCAGGGAAATCCCATGGACAGAGGAACCTGGCAGGCTACAGTCCATGGGTCACAAGAATCGGACACGACTTTAGCAACTAAACCACCACCACCATATATGTCATCATAGGCTTCTCTATAGGGTAACTTTTTTTTTACTTGCTCTTTAGTTAAATATGGTGCCATAGAACAAGAGGGTTGTAGTGAGTGTCAAAATGTGTATTCTGAGCAAAAATAGCAATAAAATGAATGCCAAATAGCTGAAGGCCTTTTACTTTCTTTTGTGTGAGCTGATTGGCTATTCAGGATGATGCTAGTGCTTTTGTTTTTTTTATTCAGAATTTAAACTGAAAAAATATTACAATTCCTGTTTTTATTCTTTTTCTCTATTTATTTTGACTTATTACTAATCAGTGGCCCAGTTATATTTATCTCTTTAAAGAAAATATCTGCAACACACTGATTCTAGCTCCAAGATTTTGAAATTTAGTTTTCTTGTTAAGGCTAGATTTGGCGAGGATGAAGAGGCTGGTTTTATGAAGTGATGTTGGATGGTGCTGTTTGCAGATGAGAGTATTAAAAGCAGAGGCAAAGTATCATCAGCCAGTGGCATTCTCGGAGAAGATTGTAAAAATATGGGAAAGGGAGATTGAAGGCAGGGACAATTACCCTATGTGAAGGATTTGGTGTGAATTGCCCTGCTGGCTTGCAGACATAATTTCAAGGTTTCTCCCTCAGCTGGCAATGCCACTTAAAATGAGGAGAGCAGAAATACATACCATGCAGGGCTGCATTTCAGGCTCTGCTTCTAGCATTCCAATAAAACTGGTAGAAAGAACCTGGTGTTTTATTAATATTCTCAGACTCAGGGAACTGAAAATTGTGACTCTTGATAAAGTACTCCAAACTGTAGTTGAAAAAAATGCCTTATCTGCTACATTTAAGGGTAAGAGATTGCCTTGTTCCCTTGTGGGCATTTCTAAGGATCTTGTAATTTAAGCAAATTAAAATAAAACAATACTCGTGAAAAATGGAGTGGTAGTTACTATATAGAAACACTCTAAACTCGCATCTTCAGAATATACTGTGTAGCTTATGCATGGGTGCTCAGTTGCTCAGTCATGTCTGACTCTGCAACCCCATGGACTGTAGCCTGCCAGGCTCCTCTGTCCATGGAATTCTCCAGGTAAGAATACTGGAGTGGGTTGCCATTTCCTTCTCCAGAGGATCTTCCCAACCCAGGGATCAAACCCACATCTGCATTGGCAGGCAGATTCTTTACCCCTGCAACTGGGAACTCTACTTAACATTGTGGGGACCTAAATGGGAAGGAAGTCCAAACGGGAGAGGATGTGTGTATATGTATGGCTGATTCATTTTGCTGTACAGTAGAAATTGACACAACATTGTAAAGCTACTATACACCAATAAAAATTAATTAAAATAAACACATACTCTGTTCCTTTCTGTAAAACAATAGACATTCATCTTCAGCTTGAAGACAGGCCAAATACATTAAAAAAAAAAAAAAGAATTATAGGCACGTATTAACAAAAACTATTATTTTTTGTCTGTATCCTACATCAACTTCCTTGTTAAAAAAAAACAAAAGCAAAACTTTTTCTAAACATTTCTGTGCTCTTTATAAAAGCTAACTTGCCTGGCAAATATTCGCAAGGTTTTGTGGTAATTGCATTCTTGTCTTCTCTACTCCCTCTATTTATAAAGCACATTTTATTTCTGTTCTTCTTTTGAGAAAGTTATAAATCAACAGATTTCCTCCAAGTTCAAGGCCAGGCAGACTGTGATTGTAGTTCAAGCCCCACCACTCACCAGTAACAGTGTGCAGGCAAATTCTTCTCATTGATAAAATGGGATAGAATGGCATCATCCACTCAATGGACTTGAGTTTAAGCAAACTCTGGGAGATAGTGAAGGACAGGGAAGCCTGGCGTGCTGCAATCCATGGGGTCATGAAGAGTCGGACCCAACTGATCGACTGAACAACAGCAATACAGTGGAAATAACACCAATTACCTCATAACATCTACAAGGATTAACTGAGAGAACATTCATGAAGCCCCCAGCCCTGTGTGTCTCAGGAGACAGGTGTTCATAGGTTAACTCCTCTCCTGTTTCCCATTGGTCTGCTTCCTTTACCCGCCCTCAACCTATTTCCAAATAATGCATACATAATTGTAGGAACATTAGCATGAATGGCCTGATGTATTTGTTACTGAATTAACTCAGCAGTGAACTTGGCATTCTCTCCCCAAACTTTCCCCTTCACTAATCCTCCTGGGCAACATCCTTAAACACAGTCTTACTCCTAGACACCAGAAACCGTGAAACCAGTCATGCACGAGAGCATTTTCTACCAGGCTTTCAGCTGGTCTCATTTGTCCTTAAAGACCAGACAGAGGTTATGTTGTTCACAGTGGGCTGACTCTGGCCATGTGGTCACTGCCGTCAAGATCCGCCACCAGGAGGACAGCAGTTCAATAAAATCTTGAACTCTATTTATAGCCCACTTGAAACAAACACTCTCCCATGAAGCCTGAGGAGTCCTCTTTGAGTACACAGAAAGTAATTCACTAGTCCCAGTACCAAACTAGGGCAACAGAAGGGTGGAAAATGCAGTAAGTACATTTTTTTTTTCTAGCCCTCTACAGTTTATAAAGCATTTGCTCCCACATGCTGTCTCATTTCATCTTCATATTGACCCAGCAGGGAGCCAAAGCAGACGTTGGCAGTAAATCCCCATTTTATAGATTTTAAACCCACTGTTTAGGAGGTTAGATGAGTTGCTCATGTTACATGGTTGGAGAAGGAGGAGAGAGGAAAGTGGTTAAAAAGTAAGAATGGTTTCCTGTTAATGCGATCAATCTAATCTTCAGTGAATAATGGTTTACCTGTAAGAATAAAAAAAGAAACCACAACAAAGAGAAATAATGTTTTATCATGTTTTGGCAAGCTTAAAAACTGTTTCTTCTCCATTTTGGATAGGAAAACCAAAATAAGATAAATAAAAACCTGCTGTATAGAGCAGGGTGCTCAGCTCAGTCGGTGTTCTATGATAATCTAGATGGGTGGGATGGGGTGGAATGCGGGGATGGGCCACAAGTGAGGAGATATATATATATATATATGTAGGTACACATATACCTGGTTCGTTTGGTTATACAACACTATAAGGCAACTGTACCCCAATTAAAAAAAAAAAAAACTTAGACTTTACAGGGAAACGTTTATAAACATGTTTGTATCTGCCTAGAACATCTACATGCAGAATGATTATATTTTAGGCCAGAAACGCCTTTCTGAAATCTCTCCAAATTAAAATGTGCATCAGTCAAGACTAATCTTGAAAAAGATGGCAAGCATTTTTATGAGACGTTTTAGTTGATTTTGCCAGTCATCTCTGAAATAGATATATCTTTACTGTCTTTTTAATATGGGGGATTTACATAATTCAAATATGTGTCCCCAGAGCAAGACTTCATTAATGGGAATTAGTTTATGGAGCAGAAATGATTTTATTCTGAAAAGAATTATTTTATTTTGATTTTGGCAAGGACTTTAATTTTCTAAGATCTTTCTTTAAGCTTGTTAACCGCAGAGAGTCAGATATGACTTAGTGACTGGGGAACAGCCACGTGAAAAGGGCATACAAAAAACTTTTTATCTTGAAAAGGATGTCTGATCTATTAGAATAGCTGCAGTGAAGTCCGTGTGTGTGTATGTGTGTGTGTGTGTGTGTGGACACACACACACAGATAAAGAGAGGGAAGGGGGAGAGAGAGAGATTATTCAAGAGTGCCTCTGGCTTAGCAGATTGGCAGTGAGCCATTTGGGGCTTCTCAGATTTACTGCTTCTCTGACTATTGTTGCAGCTCTGATTTATGGAGTTCAAAATCTCTTGAAAAGCAAGGTGTCTTAAGTTTACAGTATTTCCTTGATGGTCCCGCCCTTTCCCCTGTTCATTCCTTTTGCCCCCCGTTCACCTTGCATTGACCTTGCACGACTCAGCATTTTTACCTGAGCTCAGTAGCCGGGGAACCTGCTAGTGCTGGGGCAAGGGCAGCGGTTGGTTTCCATTCCTGCGTGATGGAGTCATGGGAGAAACTGTCGGGAAGCAACAGAGGGTAGGACCCGAGCGGCGGCAGGGCTGAACTGTGCTAAGCGGCTCCGGACGGAGCAGCTGGCTCCGTCTCCCAGCCTGCGAGCGCAGCCTGCATTTGTCACTGACCACTGAAGTGTGTGTTTGTGCAAGGTGAGAACTGGGTGCTTTCTCACTACTCTGGAGACAACTTGCCAGGTATTGCTGTCGATTGTGTTTGCTCACTCGGGGAGGTTTCTGTCACTGCAAATTCAGGACCTAGACTGTGTGTGGTTTTATTTATTGTTTTCTGTCGTGATCCATTCAGCGCTGCACGGTGCCCGAATTATGGCAACAGATTGGACGAACTGCTGTTCTTACCCTGCAGTGTGATCAGTTTGGTGCCGTTTGCGTGGATTCTTTCATTGATCGCTGCTGCCAAATGATAGAGCTGTTCATAGACGGGATTCCAGCGCTGATCTGAAAGCGTGTGAAAACTGCTTCCGATAGAAATCTGGATTGCTGTTTTTTGGAGTACTTGCTGGGGTGTATTCTTTGCTCATATTTTAATGGGTGAAACTTTGGAGAGAGCAGAGTGCCTTAGGGTCTGATCTGGTGATAAAAGTAACATGGGAGTTTTCTGTGTTTTTGCTTGTGGAAATGAAAACTTATGCTTGGCTAATGGTGTGTGTGTGTGGTGGGGGGAGGGTATAATTTTTAAAAAAGGAACCGAGAATCAAAAGAAAAATAAATTTTACTTGGCTATATTTTGATGTACTTATTAATTTAATCAGCTCCTAAAGCTTTTGTTATCAGCATATTTTAAATTTTGGAACTTTGCATTTTGTGTGCACAAGGACAATACAACTGCAGTGTGTGTTTGTGAAGGCATGTGGGGACGTGGAGTATGTGCTTACTAGGAATAAAACAGGAATCCAAAACGTACCCTTGGCTAAGCTGACAGGCCTTAATACTGCACCAGTTTTGTGTGTTAGCTACTTAACGGACTTACGCAAGATGTAAAGGAGATACAGTGTATTATTATATCTAAATAAATATACAGGAGATTTGTATTAATAAAACACATGCTCTAAAAAAGAAAGCTCTTGGGAATTGGGTAGTAAAAATAGGATGAGCAAAAGTTTGAAAAGCTATCAAATTTTACAGGGAGAGGAAAATAACACGTTAAAATGAGGAATAAGCGCAATGGGATATAAAAAGTACTTCAACTGCTCAAATGTATAAGTCTAATGACAGAACAATAGCATATTTAAGGAAATTCAGAGTGTGCAGAAATGAAGCCCAGAGCAAAATTTCTTAATAAGACATGGTTTCAACCTACCTGTGGAATATACTTATTCGTCTTCATCAAGTTGAGTTCTGTTGCCTAGATTGATAAAATTAGAATTTGTTTAAAAAATACAGATTTAAAAATTGTTTCTAAAATTTCTTTTCATTTGGGTAGACTTAGAAAGCTAATAATGTAACATAAGATGTATTAAAATGCAGTAGACATTGAATTGTTCAAAACAATTAACAAACAATATACAATATGAAAATTTTTTGTCCCACTTTTGAATTATGTCAGTTTAGAAAGACACTGATCTTCTAAACTAGGATGTCAGCTGTTGCTACATACACTTGAACTGCTGAGCCCCATGGATCCACTCTTCATGATTTCTTGCTTTTAGGCTTCATTACAACACTGTGGAATGGTGAGCAGAAAACACTTGAATCTAACATTGTCATGCTTTCTATGAGTTTAGGACAGAAATATTTTCATCTGATAGATATGAAACTTGAGGTGTACAAAAAATTCATGATTAGTTGGCCTTTCCATCTTAGAATCTGTACTATTAATACCTTGACTTTTTGGCTGCCTCCATCTAAAATTTGACTGCTTCTTTAAAAGGGTGTAACATAACATTATCACCAGGGCTGAAAAGAGGTAGTGGACAACCTCTTATCATTGTTTTACAAACACAAGAGTATCCATGACTCTATGATGGTGCTGGTTGTGGTTTAGTTGCTAAGTTCTGTCTGACTCATGTGACTCCATAGACAATAGCCTGCTAGGCTCCTCTGTCCATGGGATTTCCCAGGCAACTGGAGTGGGTTGCCATTTCCTTTTTCAGGGGATCTTCCCAATACAGGGATTGAACCTGTGTCTCCTGTGTCTCCTGCATTGGAGGCAGATTCTTTACCGCTGAGCCACCAGAGAAGTCCTGTCTCTATGATGAATGCAGTCTGATATGTTTGAATGTGGTGTGTCCATCTGTCCCCATCTGTCCTTGCACCTTAGAAACTTTGTCATCTCTTGATGAACCACAATCAGTGTAAGCAGCCAAGAAATGCCTTAAATAGTGTTCACATTTATTCTTTAGATAACTAGCTTACCATAGCATACAAAGAGGTTTAAAAAGATTTAGAGATTATAGGTACTGACCTCAAAGCACATGCTAGTCTGTGCAAACACATTTATGTCTATGCAATTAAGGACTCCTAGTTAAAGGAAAAGATTAGGCTTTATTTATGTATTTGATGATTATCTCTATTTTTTTCTTTTAAAGCTTAATTTTCTTAACATGCTGTATTCTCTCTTCCTGTCTTCTTTTAGCTTTATACTTGATTCTAGACTTTAAACTTGGTAAATCCTTAATTTACTGAACCTGCTTTCTTTTGACCTACACTAAATCTCTTCTTCTTGGGTAAGAAAGCAATTTATGACTTACCTCCTGGAGGAAGACCCACCTCCCTGAGATCAAGAGACAACTACTCCCTCTCTGAGCAGGAAATGTGATGGTGACTGGGAAAGAATGGACTGATAAATGGCTCTCAGGCCGACAATGACCATGTCTATCTCACTTAGTGTTTCTGCTATTCATGCTCTTAGCCATCTAGTCTGCTGTTAGGCTTTGAAACCTTCATCAAGAAATGTTTGCACATAGCACCATAGTTACCCTGTCACAAAGACTCTTCCTAAGTTGAGATTAAATATGATTTGTTGTGTATGGGATTGGTTTAAAGTAGCATCGGTTGTCTTTTTTACCTTAAAGTGAAGTTGCTCAGTCGTGTCCGACTCTGCGACCACATGGACTGTAGCCTACCAGGCTCCTTCATCCATGGAATTTTCCAGGCAAGAGTACTGGGGTGGGTTGCCATTGCCTTCTCAAAGGATCTCCCTGACTTGGGGATCAAACCCTTGTCTCCCATATTGCGGACAGATGCTTTACTATCTGAGCCACCAGCTTAGCATTAAGGTAATTAAGTTCTATTTTGCCTATTAATTCCTCATGAAGTACTGTACATTCAGGTGAAGCCATGAGCATTCACACAACTTTTAATTATTATTTCAAGATTCCCTAAAGTAGGCTCAGATTGTTTCTGGACAAGAAACATGGACGGCAGGGTGTATGATCTGTTTTTCTGGTAGATGTCCCCCTGAGGCTATAGAGTGCCCAGATGATCTCTGGACTGCTTAGTGGACCCCTGGGCTGCAAGAAGCTGGCAGCTGCTGCAGGGGCAGGTGGCTGCAGGCAGCTCTCCACTGGAGACTGTGATGAAAACATTTCTGCAAGTCTTCTCAAGAGGTCTGCCTCATCTGTCTTCAATCCAGTGTGTCTTCTAAGTAAACAGGATGGATAGAGTCTGGTTGCTAGCAGGTGGGCCCAGATCATGACAGGCCTCCACACAAAATGCATCTCCATGTTTTTTACACATTTTTACAACCAGTATAAGTCCTGTTTTTACAACCCTTAAATTATTTCTACTTGTGCATGCTTAAGTTACTTTAGTCGTGTCTGACTCTTTGTGGCCCCATGGACTGTAGGGGCCCATGGACTTCTCTGCCCATGGGATTCTTCAGGGAAGAATACTGGAGTGGGTTGCCGTGGCCTCCTTCAAGGGACCTTCCCAACTCAGGGATCAAACCTAAGTCTCTGACGTCTCCTGCATTGGCAGAGGGGTTCTTTATCACTAGGGCCAACTGGGAAGCCCCATTGGGCAGGCTTTAAACCTGGCCCCAATGTTTAACCAGTCCCCTCCAAGAGCTACCCTCTACCACACAAAACAAATAATTTTTAAGAAATACTAACAGCCAATTAAGCTCTTTACATTTTAATAGCCAAATAATTTTCATCCACATATAATTTGAATAGTCACTTCAAGAGAATAAAATTACAATTTCCAGATATCTCTAAAGGCCAAGAAACCATCACCAAAAAATTATTGCAGAGTTTCCTGTTATAAACATTTTGGATCATAAGGGAATGTTCAAGAATTCTATTCCAACACTCCAAAGTCAATAAAAAGTGACTCTTAGATGTTCTTTTGTGATGGAGTATTTTCAAGATCAGCCTGCTTAGACATGTATTTTATGATAAAGTATAAAACACACTAGAGCCTGTCCCTTCTCTCACTCCTGTTCTCCTGTAGAATGGGATTTTGCTTATTGAATAACTCTTAACAGAACACATCAATGTGTTAAGAGGAATTATCTTGTAGCCATAAGGAAGTATCTCCTTTTCTTTATAAGTTAATATAAGAACTCAACTTTAAAATGTAGGCTTTGGAGACTTCCCTGGGAGTCCAGGAGTTAAGATTCTGTTTCCAATGTACGGGGCAAGTTTTCAATCCCTGATCGGGAAACTAAGATCCTACATGCCATGTGGCATGGTCAAAAATTTAAAAACAAAACTAAATAAAGATTTTAAAAATTAAAGAAATAATTAAAATGTTGGGTTTATTATTATTTAGATATAGAGTGAGAACAACAGATGAGGGATGGTTACCATTGCAAAGACAGTGTGCTACTCACTTTCAGAAGGCTGGACACATCGTGTCTTGAAGCCCTGGGGTTGGTCAGAAGGCAGAGAAAGAGGAAAGCATGAGCAAGAGCCTTTATTTTGCTTCCCTTGGGGAAGAATACATACTTTGGCCACCTGATGCGGCGAGCTGACTCATTTGAGAAGACCCTGCTGCTGGGAAAGATTGATGGCATGAAGAGAAGGGGATGACAGAGGATGAGATGGTTGGATGGCATCACCGGCTCAATGGACATGAGTTTGGGTAAACTTCAGGAGTTGGTGATGGACAGGGAGGCCTGGCTTGCTGTGGCTCATGGGGTCACAAAGAGTCGGACACGACTGAGCGACTGAACTGAACTGAGCTGGGGAAGAATAGACAAAGTAGGGTAAGCAGGCTTAGTCTTGGGTTGTTGGAATAATTTCAGCCGTCTCTGGGGCATAGAGAGTCTCTAGTTGTCTATGTACCTGGTCCTAAGATGCCTATGGCAAACGGATATTAGCCCAGAGTATGAGTGCCTTGTGAAAGTCAGATAAAGGACCTGATTGGGATCAGGGCTCAGAATTGATTTATTTGCATAAAAAGGCATGCTCTGGGTTAGTCTTTCCTATTTTTAGGAATCGGCTTGCCCTGGAAGGGCAACAAAGCCCGGATGCCAAAACATTTGAAATACAGAAAATTGACGTCACCACAGAGCACTGAGTAAGTGCCCTGTGCTATACAGTAGGTTCTTATTAGTTATCTATTTTATGCATGGTAGAGTATATGTCAATCCCAATCTCCCAATTCATTCCATCTCCCATTTCCCCACTTGGTGTTCAAACGTTTGTGCTCTATGTCTGTGTCTCTATTTCTACTCTGCAAATAGGTTCCTCTGTACCATTTTCCTAGAATCCAGATAGGAAATCCGAAAAAGAGTGTATACGTGTATACATGTAGCTGATTCACTTTGCTGTGCAAGCAGAATCTAGCTCAACGTTGTAAAGCAACTATACTCCAGTAAAAAAAAAAAAAAAATTAAAGAAATACAGAAAGTTAAAAGGCATTACTAGTGCAAACTAACACACCCAAACAGAAATAGATTGATTACTTAGTATCATTTTGCCAAATTTGGTATTTACCTGGTTAGTCCCCTATGGACAACAGTCTCTTGACATGAAATGTGCCTCTTCATCAATTCCAGGACCTCTGCCAGTAAACTCCAGAAAGGTTTTGGTTCAGTTGGTTTTGTTTTTTAAATTCAAGAGCGAAATCCTCTTTATTGAAAAACTAGGCGCATTTCACTTGTCCTACACAGCTGTATGTTATTCGAGTTAGAGTCTGACAGTAAATGCTTCCACATTAGAGTTGTGTTAAAATCCTTAAATAGGCTGTAATTATTAAAGAAAGTTTAACTTTGTACACTCACCGTTCACCTTTGGTTGGAGCCAACTCCTGGCACACACAAGTTAATAAATAATTGCTCAATGGATAAATAAATGATTCAGTCACCAGAGCTCAGTAGCAGAATTTTCTTCAGATTCCCTAAGAGCCTTTTGCATTGTTTCCAGTATGATTTTCATAATAAGGAAATAAGGAAAAAAGAGCAAATTACGTTGATTATTCTGCTCAAACAAAAGCTGAGTCTCTTGTCACTTAAAAATATCCGTAACAGGCCATGCTAGTATAAACAAACATAAAATGTGGTAAGGGACATATATAAATTGAGTAACAATTCTGTTTCAGCTGAACTGGCAAAACTGTCATTCATAATGCCCTACTCCATGAGTCAGCAGTAATGCACAGAGGGATCAAGAACATGTAGCAGATGAATAGGATAGATAATTTATCAAATTAGGATAGACCAACATGTGCGAAAAATAACCTGTAATCAAGGAAGACGACGCCTTAGAAATGTGGCATTTTCCCTCCTCATATTTCTATTTTGTCATTTTTAAACATAAAGGAAACGAGAAAGCATACATACGGTGTTTTAGTGGAAGGAGAATTTTCTTCCTCTCCGTATTTAGTGTCTCCATTCCAGTTACTGGAATTTCCCATGGGAATTTATTGTGTAATAAATATGGAACTTCGAAACGGTGGGGGAAGAATGACTGAGTTGATAACAGGTATTGGCACTACTGGCTTCCCAGGTGGCGCAGTGGTAAAGAACCCGCCTGCCAAATGCAGGAGATGCAAGAGACGTGGGTTCGATCCCTGGGTTGGGAAGATCCCCTGGAGTAGGAAATGGCAACCCACTCCAGTACTCTTGCCTGGGAAATCTCACAGAGGAGCTTGGCGAGCTACAGTCCAGGGGGTTGCAGAGAGGAACTGTGCACAATTGGTTACAAGATGGCCATCTGAGAAAAGGGGAAGGGGGTGATCTGTTCCCCCAAAATAAATTCTAGAGGAATCGAAGATTTAGACGTAAAATATGAAACTACATGCAAAGAGAAGAAGGCTTTGGTGTACTGATTCGCTCAGAGAAGATGCTACACCGACCGAATCGCTAAGCAGCCATGAGAGTAGAAATGACATCCTGCTGCTTGAGACGTGCCTAGGCTTGGTGGTAATCGCGGCGGTGACAGCAGAAGGGAGGTGTTCTAAGTGGTCCTTCTCCACACACTGCCCCATCATTCTCTGTGTCTTTCAGGCACCAAAGATCCTGAGATGAAGGGAAGCAAAGAAAGGGATACGTGTAAATCACTAATTTCTTGTTTTCATTCCAAAGCAGATGCTCTGTGTTTTATCCTGGGACTAGACCAGTATCGGGAAAAAATTACAGACTGATTTCTTGCTCTGAACTCTCCTGATTCCCAAATCTGACATGTGACTGAGGCCTCAAAGTGGCTTCACTATCTCTGGTATCGGCAGGCTTCTCATCTGTGATTTCCATGGGGTGACAAGGGAGCAAAACATTGTCAGCTGTGCCCCGGCCCTTCTGAGCTGTTGTCAGACTAGACTGAACCAACTCCAAAGGCTCTCAAGGGGCATGTGTTTGCTAAGAGCAGAAGAGCTTCGGGTGGAAAGCTTTTCCTTTAGGGTCTGAGGCTTCTTTCTTCTTTGTCACTTCCTTTTCCTCTAATTCCTTCCTCGATCCTGAATTCCCCACCTCCCCTGACCTCCCATAACGCCGCACACCATCCTCTGACCTGGATGAAAGAAACACTTACATCATTCACGCTAGGTCTCTCAGACTGGCAGGCTGTTTGGAGCAGTGTGCAGTGGTCCTAGCAACAGATTAAGACACACTCACAGCACTTCAAAAGCCTGCAGACATTGAAAAATCACAGAGGACTACCTAGTTATATTTGGAACTTCTGCTTTGTGGGTTTTGTATTAGCTAAGAAACCCGGGGAAGTTTTTAAACTTTTTTTTGGATTTATTTTTAATAGGAACTTGGAAGGTATAACACTTTTCTAAAACAGTCGTGTTGAATTTAGCCGAGGTGCTGAGAATGAAGGTCAACCGCATCTATGCTGAGATTTTTAAGTAGGGCATATAAAGTTCACTAGCAGTCACAAGAAGGTGATTTTAATTATCAGGAATATTTTATATTCATTAAGAACGCAGGCACTAGGGGCTGTTAAACCTGTTTTTAAATCCATGAACAAGTTGTTTTACTGTGGGAAAGTTGTTTAACCTTTTAAGCTTCAGTTTGTAACATCTCTGACGTTAGCATACATTACAAATTTTAAAGTTAAAATGATAAAATATGTATGTAGACTTGTCTTTTGGTGGGAGAAATCATTAAAAAGCTAATCAATATAGATGTGAAAGGAGATAGTTTAGCAAATATAATTGCCACAGTTTTGTGGAGGAGTGAGTTTTTTTTTTTTCAGATCAAGCAAATGCTCAAAGTTGGGAAAAGTTGTCAGGGAGAATAAGAAAAAAAAATAATGAGAAATAAAAGATGGTAAATCTAACTATACCAGAAGGAAGATCTGACTATCATTATATGTAACCTTCTTCCATGAGTCTTAACACTATGTCTTAGAGAAAGTGCTTATTTGTGCTTGAAGAAGGAAGTAAAAAAGGAAAAAATGAGACCATAACCATAATAGTGGAGAGAGCTGGATGGTTGTAAAAAGAATGCTTAAAAACATCCTCAAGATATCCTGTCTGAAATACAGTGTTAGATTTGTCTGTAAGGCTAAAACAACAGCAATCCAGAACAGGTATGTTAGTTACACAGTATGTTCTTTATTACTCTGTAAGTGGAGGGGGTGAGAAACCAGCATTCTTTGAACATGCAAAGGAAAGACACACCTGTTAAATCAGAGACAAAGAAACCTGTGAAGTCAGCATGGTTTCTGGTAGAAGTCAAGAGGTGAACCCAGAGCCCAAACTGGAAAGACCATTAATCTTAAAGAAATGTCCAAATGGGCGGAGGACCTCAACATAGAGAAGCTGTAGGCGTCTGGCGAGGGGCAAAGATTTATTATCTCTTGCTTTGCTTTATTTAGTTTCCCCAGGCCTTGCCCATTAAATGCCAATAACTCCCCCCATTTCTTGTGAAAACTCAAACACTCCTACACTTTTCCATACACCCCTTCAGGGAGTGGTACCACCCCCAGTTGGGAACCACAGAGAGCATAAAAAATGAGATGAACTATATTCAGAAATGGCTAAGTACCAAAATCAAGAACTTCCCACCCTTGACTTTCACAGACCTTGGAAACCTGTGTTTTACTCTTTTCAAATGAATGCAAAGATCTTGAGTAATGTGTCATTTTGCTGAGGAATGTATTTGAATCATGTTTGGAGTGAGACCGTTTTGTCCAGACCCATCATTTAGCTACTGAGTAAGATCAGTTTACCCTATTCTTTCCTACACCTTTCATATAAAAATCTATATGGATTGTTCTTTCTACTTGTATTCACTGCAAACTTAGTAACTTTCATAGTGTGATTTAAAAACAAAAATAGAACAGCTTTGTTTCATTGCAGAAAAGTGGCTTCAAAAAAAAAAAAAAGCACTTTGTAGGGCTTCTAATGAAGCACAATGTGAAGAGGTAGAAACAAATGGGAATTCATAGACAAGGGCAATTTTGAATAAATGATGGAGTTCAAACTTGGTAGTACCGATGATCTATGTAAAAAAGAGTCCACCAGATGTGCTAAGTAGCAACATCAACAACAACAACAAAATGATGTGTAAAACCATTTCAGTGCCTATAATTTATCTTAGGTCTATGCATATAGGATTATTAAAGGGCCACTCCAAGTTTCATTTTCTGAAGGAAATTACTCTATATGAGCATTTGAGAATTTAGAGATTCACAACTCTCTGAGGCTATGTCCTTTGAGTTTTAGGTGGTGGTAGTGATAAAGAACCCGCTTGCCAATGCAGGAGACAAAAGAGATGCGGGTTTGATCCCTCAGTGGGGAAGATCCCCTGGAGAAGTGCATAGCAATCCACTCTAGTTTTTTTTTTTTTGCCTGGAGAATCCCATGGAAGCCTGGGAAGCCTGGCAGGTCACAGTCCATGGGGTCGCAGAGTCGGATATGACTATAGCAACTTAGCACGCACACGAGGGGAACTAACCCAGACAGTAGATTTAACCTGTTCCGTGATTAACACCTACAACGACTCTAGGGCCAGTCCAAGCGTTTGTCTTAGGCAAACTTGAGAAACACGACCTCCTCCTCTGTGTTACCTTATCTGTATGTGGAATGTCGCCCTCACATTCTTGACATTGTACTAAGTTTAGTGGTGTACTGAAATGGTTCATAGTGCCAGAGAGGAGAAAGGTGTCAGGGAAAAGCTGTTAATACTAATCTGTACTACTTTCCTAAGGCTACCATAACAAAATTCCACAACTTGGGTGGCTTAAACAGAAATGTACTGTCTCACACTTTAAGAGGCCGGAAGTCTAAAATCAAGGTGCTGGCAGGTCAATGCTCTTTTTGAAGACTACTGGGAATGGATCTGTTCCAGGCCTCTCTCCTTAGCTTGTAGATAACCCATCTTATCCTTGTGTCTTTACATCATCTTCCTTCTGTGAGTCTCTGTCTCTGGGTTCAAGGTTCTCCTCTTTATAAGGACACCAGTCATATTAGATGAGGGCCTACTCTACTGACTTAATTATCTCTGTAGAGACCCTTTCTATTTCCAAATAAGTTTACATTTTCTGAGATACCAGGGGTTAGAGCTTCATCATTTCTTATTTTAGGAGGTAGGCACAGTTCAACTCATAACTTTGGCTCGAGTGAGGTGATGACAAGGGACTTCCTCGCTGGTTCAGTGGCTGAAACTCTGTGCTCCCAAAGAAGGGGCCCCAGGTTCGATCCCTGTTCAGGGAACTGAAACCACATGCTGCAACTGAGTTTCCATGCCATGACTAAAAGATTCCATGTGCCACAACTAAGATCTGGTGCAGCCAAATAAACAAATAAAAAATTAGAAAACCAGGGAGAATTCAGAGAGTGGGACTGGCTGTTTTATTATGTCAGTGCTGTTCAACGTGTGGTCAATGGATTAGCAGCATCAGTATCACCTCAGAGCTGGTTAGGAATACAGAACCTTCAGCCTTATCTAAGGGTCTGCTGAATCAAACTCTGCCTCTTTACCTAAAACCCCATGTTTGATTTATGCAGTAAAGTTTGAGAGGAGCAAGTCTAGCTCATAGAATAGAAGAACAGCCTGCAAATGCCAAGAAGGAGAAGAAAAAAGAATAATGTTTATATGCAGAAACCCCATTAATATGTGTACTCAGCAAGTATAGGCCATTATTCCAGCACAGCCATGGCAATTAATTTTAAAGGGAATGTTGATCTCTGGGGATATCTTTAGGAGTTAAACTTCAATTATCATTAATTTACTGCATTGTAGCTTTTCCCTGGAGAAGGCAATGGCAACCCACTCCAGTACTCTTGCCTGGAAAATCCCATGGATGGAGGAGCCTGGTAGGCTGCAGTCCATGGGGTCACGAAGAGTCGGACACTGACTGAGTGACTTCACTTTCACTTTTCACTTTCATGCATTGGAGAAGAAAATGGCAACTTGCCTGGAGAATCCCAGGGACGGCGGAGCCTGGTGGGCTGCTGTCTATGGGGTCGCATGGAGTCGGACACGATTGACGTGGCTTAGTAGCAGCAGCAGCAGCTTATCCCTTAAGAGTAAACTCAGAAGATCACTATATACAGAGAGTGCTCATATGTTTTCTCCTATATGTCCTTTGCTTGTATACATTGCTTTTTTTCTGCCAACTGGTCTATAGTTTAAGTTGACTCAGCTAGCTGAGTCATACAACTTAATGCTGAAATAAGGTCCATTGAGGGGGAGAAAAAAAAAGCTCCTAGTATTGGGGAAAAGGTATTTGGGCCTGTGATCTTTTAGGCACATTTCCTTTCGTCCATATGCCAAAAAAATGCTGTCTATATCTCACCTCTTTGTCACTCATTCCACACCCGCTCCATTCACCTGCCATCTCTGTTCACCTGTTGCCTTCATCCTTCACATGAGGATGCACCTTGGATGTGTCTGCTCTTCCTCCCCTTGCATCTGCCTCTGACTGAACTGAGTTCCTTATTTTTATTTTTTTGCTGATGTTCTGGTCTGAATACAGTTCTAATGAAAAAACATAGGTCAGCTGCCACAACCTGAGTATTGTCGATAGCATTCTCATGAACAACTAATTGCCTTAGATGACTGCTAATAAATGCGTGTACATGCTCAGTCATGTCGGACTGTTTGTGATTCCATGGCCTGTAGCCTGCCAGACTCTTCTGTCGATGCAATTCTCCAGACAAGAACCCTGGAGTGGGTTGCCATTTCCTACTCCAGGGGAATCTTCCCGACCCAGGGATCAAATCTGTGTCTCCATCTCCTGTGTCTCCTGCATTGACCGGTGGGTTCTTTACCGCTTTGGCACCTGGGAAGCAATACATGTTTGATATATATACTTAATTCCAGAGGAAAGGGGAAACACACAAGGGCGATGAAATAGTAGCTACACCCACAGCTTTGGGTAATTGTAATGAAACAGAATGAACTCAACAGAAATAGTCACACAAATTATCTTTAAACATGAAAAACAGCAATTTGTAAACTGGTATTACTTAACATAGTTCTTGCTTTCAAGTACCTTTCTCAGAGAGGAAAGTGTCTATATTAATTAGAATTTGAATATCAGAGGATAGAGATTTTCTAGTGGTTCACACGTTTTATCCATATTTTCTTAAATTTGAATCCCTGATAACAGTTCACACAGAATTTCTTTATCACTACAGATAAAGCATTAAAATATACATATCTCTGATTATAATTCTAACATTTTTTGAGAATAAAATAATTCCAATCTGTTGACCAAAGCAGATGCAAAATAAATGCTAATTTAACTGAAACTAACTTGGAAGGTATAAAGTACCTTTCTTAAGAGATCTGTGTCTGGCTGAGGGAAAAAAAAAATAAGAAAAAGCAAAAATGAAAAACACATGACAGAATAAACAGAAGTAAACTTTGATTAAAAAAAAATTACTTAGGAAAACTAATGTTAAGTTAAAAAGTACTCAAGGGATATGGGGAATCATTTTAAATTGAATCTAGAATGACGGTCAAGAGAATATTTTCATTCAATAGGGTCTGTTTCTGTATGATCAGTACAGTATGCATTATTAAAATTTAGTGTCTCATGATGAAAAACACTCTCATGAAACTGTGACTATAGAAGTATAAGTAGCTGATGTGTCCATCAACTCATTTGAATATCTACATATTTTCACCTTTTTTTTTTTATCTTTTTTATTTTTTATTTATTTATTTTTTTTATTATTATTATTTTTTTTTCCAGTGGGTTTTGTCATACATTGATATGAATCAGCCATGGATTTACATGTATTCCCAATCCCGATCCCCCCTCCCACCTCCCTCTCCACCCGATTCCTCTGGGTCTTCCCAGTGCACCAGGCCGGAGCACTTGTCTCATGCATCCCACCTGGGCTGGTGATCTGTTTCACCATAGATAGTATCAGCAGATAATCTGTGATCAAAGACCAAATAAGAGAGGAAACTTCCACCACAATTGATTTTTCAAGTAACTGAACAAAGAGAGACAAAGTACACTGTAGTCTCTTTGTTTTGTTGTTGTTTAGTCACTAAGCCACGTCCAACACTGCAGTCCCCTAGACTGTAGCCCGCCAGGCTCCTCTGTCTATGGGATTTTCCAGGCAAGAATACTGTAGTCGGTTGCCATTTCCTAGTCCAGGGGATCTTCCCAAAGTAGGGATTGAACCCACGTCTCCTACACTGGCATGAGGATTCTTTACCCTCTGAGTCACCAGGGAAGCCCATACAGTAGTCCCCTGCAGCTTGTAAATCCTTGCTGTTGAAATGGGTTAGGTTGAGTCTCTATTAATACAGCTTCTAGGAGAGAGAGAGGATCCTTTGCTGTTTTTTTGGTTTTTTTTGAAGTAGTCTGAAAGGATTCACTGAACGTCAAATAGGATGGAGTCACATGCTGCTGCTGCTGCTGCTGCTAAGTCACTTCAGTCGTGTCCGACTCTGTGCGACCCCATAGATGGCAGCCCACCAGGCTCCCCCGTCCCTGGGGTTCTCCAGGCAAGAATACTGGAGTGGGTTGCCGTTTCCTTCTCCATGGAGTCACATAACATGGCACAATTCTTTGTTTGCATTGGCCACACTGACACTTTCCCTCAGTTTCTTGTTATATTTTGTCTTCTTATTGGGAAGGCTTTCAGATGAAAATGTCAGACTAGAAAGCTTGCATTCATTTATTCTAATTCAAGTTTATATTTAAGGGCTAGTGATTGAAAATTGTATAAATTCTGTAAAGAGGAACTTTCTTTTCAACTTCTAAAATGCCTTTCAAATGTGAAAGGGAGTAGGGATCTTGTGTTTCTCTTCTTTTTCCTAGTGAATTCAGTCATTCTAACATATATCTTTTTATTTCATGTTGCTTCCTATTCTTGAGGGAGAATGTATAATGAAGCTTTCTATTGTAATTAACTTCATACCAGGTTTAAGGCAACTGAGATTTAGTTAATATGAATGAGAGATAATTTTAAGTATTCAAAAGGTATCATTTTAAGCTCTGTTAAAACACGCACACATGGTTTTCAACATTGGTATAAATTTGGTTAAAATATGTAGTTTTCAAAATGTGTGCCTGCTTGCTTTTCAGTAAAAATTTTGATGTATCCAAATTATGTTGTTTACTTAAAATAGAAAGTATGGGCAGAGTTTTAAACTCCAAAATCAACTATCGATGCCTCCTATTAAACAAATGCAGTACATTACAAAGTTTCCTATTTCTACCAGATGGGTAAAAGTAGAGGATCTTATTATAAAAGTACAATTCTTTCATATAATTTCATTTTAATTTTAGGGCAAGTGTTCAAAGAGGAAGTAGTGATGGAAGAATTCTCTTTTTAGATTATTTGAACACCAATAATTTGGGGCTTGTGTGTCATTGAGATGATATAAATACTTACACTAGATTCTTATTTACCCAAATACAACCCTATGAAGTGGTCACAGGATCATTTCCATCTCCCAGCAAAGGAGGAAACAACTGAGTGTTAAAGGGATGGAATTACTTCCCCAACTATCAAGTAGCCGAGTCGGGTCCAAACTCAATTAGCCTCAAGTCAAAAGAGGCCAGGAGTTCTTAAGTTGTTGCTTAATCAACCCTCCTCAATTCAACTTTATAGCCTGCCAAGGAGCACCCTGCTGGTGCCCAGGGCTGTTTAACACTGCTGAATGAGATGTGCTCCCAGAATGTGCCTTATGTGCCGGTGTGCTAGGGTGAGGCCAGAGGAAGAAATTCTTACCATCATTTAACCAGACAGTGCTGGCTTTATGCACATTGCCATACAATATAAAATCTGCTTTATGCATAATGGACTTTGGTGTCCAGTTTCATTTGAAGAAATAATTCTAATAAAAATAAAAATTGAGACTTCCCTGGTGGTACAGTGGTTAGGACTCCGTGCTTTCACTGGAGGGGGGGTGGGCACAAGTTTGATCCCTAGTTGGGGAACTAAGATCCATAAACTAGGCATCTGGGCCCCCAAAAAACAAAAAAACAACAAAGCACAACAAATGAACAGACAAAACTGTTCCTATAGTAAGATAAACAGAATTGATGATGATAGCAGTAATAAAATGTAATACAGGTATGGGACTTATGTAAACCAGAAACTATTCCGAGTAATGCTTATTGTTACGCAGTAAGCTCTGTTATTCTCATTTCATAGGTAAGGAAATTGAAGAGGTTAAAACTTAGCCAAGGTCTTGGCTAGTAAAGAGTGCATTTGCAAATCTGGGCTCTTAAACACTACGTTATGCAGCCTCTGGGTTGTAAATGATAATAATAACATTAAAATATTAACAAAGTAGTAAATAATTAATATAGTTCCCACTGTGTACCAGGCACTAGTCTAAGCACTTACACACAAGCCAACTTATGTTACCCTTTCCCCATAGGTAACAGAGACCCAAAAGAGGAGGAATATGTCTCTGAAACTACTGAATATTTTTATTGTTGCTGTTCAGTAACTGAGTCATGTCCGACTCTTTGTGACAGCCTGGACTGGAGCATGCCAGGCTTCCCTCTCCTTCTCTGTCTCCCAGAGTTTGCTCAAACTCATGTCCACTGAGCCAGTGATACCATCCAACCATCTCATCCTCTGTTGACCACTTCTAAACTATGTTGTCTGTTAAACATGCACTCTACTTGAGTGAGATAAAAGGAGATGCAAGGACTTCTGTGGTGGTCCAGTGGCTAAGACTCCATGCTCCCAATGTAGGGAGTCTGGGTTGAAACCCTGATCAGAGAACCAGATCGTACATACTGCAACTAAAAGTTCACATGCCACAAGTTTAAAAAAAAAAACCCACGCGCCACAATAAAGATCGAAAATCCTGCATGCTACAGCTAAGACCTGGCATAGCCAAATAAATTTTTTTCTTTTTTTTAAAAAAGAGGAGATGCATATGTATCGCTCAAGAGGAAATTCCAGAGTTTTTCTTTTCAAATAAATGCATAATTGCCATCATTCTGGTATTCGGTGGTATGTTCTATACCCTGACCTCTGTGTAGTGGGAAGCAGATGGGAGTTTAAAGTCTGTGTCCACTCCATGGGAGCATCAAGCTCTCTCATTTTCATTTCCATGAATTTAGAGCAAGGACTTTGTGGTGAGGATGTATCAATTCAAATCCCCACTCTGTCCCTGTTACCCAGGTGATGCTGGGCAAGTTATTGAACCTGTGTTTCCTAGTACCTGCATCCACAGATTGGAAGGCTTAACATGAGATGCATTAGAGGGCTGGGATGGGGACAAAACAGCATAAAACATTTTTGTTGGTATTATTACAAGACAATAAACGAAATCCTCCAGGTCTGTGAAATGTTCAAAACATAATGAAACTGCCACTTTACCTCAATTGGGTCCCATAAAATGAGGAACAATAAAGGAAAACAAGTCAATTATTCCGTGGTCATGAACTCAGCCCATGAGGAGAACTGGCAAAACACGTTATATACACATCAGCTGTGGCAAAAATAAGTCAACATTGTTTGTAAAGGCCTGTGATGTCTGGGTTACCAGCTGTCTGGAAAAAGGAGAACACAGCTTCCTTTTTGGTTTAATGTGGCCTGCCAGCCAGCTGGCATTAGGGGAAGAGGAGGGGAGCTCATGTTGTTTGAGCGACTCTCTGTGCCAAGTGTATTGTGTAACTTGTCTCGTTTGGTTCTCCCGCCTCATTGGTAGGGTGGTATCAATACCCCTGATGTACACATGGAAGATAGACTTAGGGACGTCAAATAAGCCAGCCAAAAACCCACCCGGAGCAAATGGGATTCTGACTTCAAAGTCAGGCCATGCCATTGACTGCCTTTTTTTTTTAACTGAAGCATAGTCAATTTACAATTTACAATTGTTGGGTTCGTTTCTGGTGTACTGCAAAGTGTATACATATATATATTATTTCTCATGTTCTTTTCCATTATGGTTTTCACAAGTTGTTGAATATAGTTCCCAACAGTAAGCTACATAGTAGAACCTTGTTGTTTATCTATTTTAGAAGTAACAGTTCATATCTGATAATCCTAATCGCCTAATTTATCACTTCATTCTCTTTCTCCCTTGGTAATTATGTTTGTTTGTATGACCATTGTCTGCTCTTGATAATGCCAAATAGATTCATCATTGACCAGTGGAGTTAGCAGTAAAAATAAGAAACTTCACGTGAGGAAATACCACATTCACATTAAGATATTTCAAAATTGTATACTTAACAAATATTTATTTATATATGGCCTTCAGTTTTTTTCCCATCCAAAATTTACTCAAAAGCTTCTTGCATATTTCTGTTCAATTTTTGTTCTCTCTCTTTGTAATTTTTCATATTTCTTCCTTATTACTAAGGTAAAAATGGAAAAATGTGGAAGGGATGAAAATTATGTACCAAATTAAGAAGTTTTAAATTTATGAAAAAAGCTAAAATGCATAGGGTATGAAGTATACTATACTTTTTTCTTGTAATTACCCACAAGAAATGAGCTCATGGGCAGAGTGATAAATTTGTCATTATTATTGAGTCAAATATACAAGTTACCATTAGAATTTTTATGATTGCCTTTAAGTTTTTAAAATATTAGATTGATGGTACAGTAAGATTTTCTATTAGGTTAATACTGACATTAAAATGCTAGATGAGTCAGATAGCTCTTTTATTTTCCCTATGTCTCATAACATAAAACAGATTAAAAGAATCAAAACTGCACCATTTATCAAGAAACCTGTGTTCTAGTTCTATGTTATGTTCTTTTCTGAGATTTACAGGTAAGGAAAAGTTAAATAGCTAGTAAGTGGCAGAGCTAATATCCATATTCAAGATGCAAGTAACAGAAGATCCAAAGGAGATTCATGATAAGAAACATTTGATAGTAGATTCATAATTTAGACTTGAAGTCTTTTAACTCATCCATTGTAGATCAGAAGGCAGATGGTGGTTTCTATGAGTAAAGTACAGTTTCTTAGCTAAGCTAATAAGATAATCATATTTAAGCCAAAGTATACCAATACTGCTTAAATATTCATTTCAACTGATAGGATAAATCTGAATTTAGAGATTGGTGCATAATAAAAAATAAGAAATAATGATTCTCTATATCCAATATTATAATTTAACATAATTTCTGACAAATATAAATTTGTATATATTCATGGAGAGACATTTTATGGAAAGTTTGTTCATTCAAAGCTAAACATTTCTCATGAGTCATTTTTTCATGTGATTTTTGTTAGTACTCAGAGGAAAATTTTTTAACATGCTTTGTTCTGTAGAATTAATAGTACAATACTGAACATGACATGGAAGATATTACAGTGTTATTAGATTGAAAAGATATGCAACTGTATTTAGAGTAAACTTCAGTTGTTTGCAGGATAAATATTGTTCCACATTGTTTTGCATTCCTAAAATGGACATAGATGTGTATGTGAGTGTACACATATGTGCATGAGTGTGCAGATTATGTGTGTACAAGTGTTGTGCAAGTTGTGTCTGAGCAGGGTGGAACAAGGGATGTGTAGACAGATAATGAATTTTAAGGATAGAGTGAAACATTCTATTTTATTAGATTACATGTATATTGAACTTAGCATGTTAAGATTTTAAAAGCTATAACCAATAGAGATTAGACAGCGTGCTAAAGGCACATGGGTAGTAAGTGGAAAAATCCCATTCTTACTTGTGTGTCTTCCTCTCAAACTACAGAAACATTAATGTGCAGTCATGTAATGCATTACTGTATATCTGTATACATATTTTGGGATTTAATACAGTTTTTGCATTTACTGCCTTAAGATTTTTTCCTGCTTGTATTATTCCCTCTCCTTTCGATATGTCTTACTTAAAACATACCAAGACATTGCTGTATTTCTCATCAGCATCTATTACATTTAGGGAGAACCTTCTAAGTTTAATAAATAATAAATGCTGAATTATGAATTGGGAGCTTCCAGTTACGTTAATAGGGTTAAGGAAAATTAAGTTAAAAAAACAGTTTCCATTAGTGGGTATTGAGAAGGTTAGACTAGGACTCACTTTTTCTTAATAGCAAAGATTTCAAAGTCATTAGAAAGGTTTATTTAGCTACTAAGAAGATTTATTGGTGATTATTCTTTTTAAAGTAAAGAGAAGATCTTTTTTAATATTTCTGGTAATTACTGCTTTTCTATGGAATGTTATTGGCGTTGGTAGAAGGCAAAACAAACAAAACTGTTCTCTTGTAGCAGCTTGTCTTCACTCTCTGCTCTGCTCTCAATGAAGTAAGAGATTGAAAAACTCAGCATTTCACAATCAAGTCAGGATTTTTGATCAATGATGCTTTTTATTGAGATACTACTTTAATATCTTAATTTTGCTTCTTCGGTAGAATGAGTATGTAGACATACGTCATAGATCATCTACTATCCGTCATTAGGATTAGGCAAGTGCTTTTTTGAAGTCAACACTTTCACATTTCCTATTGGAATAATTATAAAACAATCAATTAATTCTCACCTAATAGTAATGGGGTAGTTCTCACACCTCACAATGTGGTTATTAACCAACTTTCACTCTGCCCTGTTACCTTGATAAAAAGTAATTTGTCTGGACTCCAATACTGTTTTCATCACCATGCCAAGGGTCTCAGAAAAATTGATTTCTGGCCTTCTAATTAGGAAAAACAATAAGAAAGCAAGTTCACAAGTTTGACATCTAAAATATAGTCATGTAGAAAGTTACCCTTCAGTCAGAGGACTACCTTAGAACTATTTGGTTATGCATATTTCGGAGTAAGATCACAGTGAGATTTACAGTAATTTTGCCACCATTTCATAGCTCAATTCTTGCAAAGGCTAGAATATAATTTAGCCAAAATAAATCTAAATTCATACATTCTTTCAAAAGATCTTAGATGCCAGCTGGCTCTAGAAATAAAAGGGGAAATTTTGAGGGCACATCCATTTATGAACTTTGTTGGGAATTTATAAACATCGTATTTCTACTAAAACTTTCTGTAGTTCATAAAAAAATTCTTCCAATACATTTTTATAACATTATAATACTTCAATATCGATAAACTCTTTACTTAAGCTGCACTAAACTTCTAATAAGAAAAATTAAAATATCACCTGACCATTTTGAACCCCCAGAAAATTTGCCTGATTTATTTTTTCATTCATTCAACAAATACTTGTTAATGTGAATTATGTGTTAAGTACTATTCTGAATACTGGGGATATAGCAGTGAATCAAACTCACAGACTCTTTGTCCTTGATAATCTCACATTGTAGACACCAGAAGATACATAATAATGATGCATTATGTATGGATGATGCTTAATAAAATAAATATAAACCTTGCCAGTCAGTAAAGGCTATAAGAAAGATAGAGCAGAGTAACAAAGGAAAGAGACCAAAGAGTGAGTGGACCAGGGCACTATTTTATGTAGGATTTTTCAAGACACACCTCTAAGCAGTGAATTGTGAGCCAAAGCCTAAGGGAGGTTGCTCTGTAACAAGCTGTCCAAACAGGGAACCACAAATGGATAGGTTCAGATGTGGGAGTGTACCTGCTTTGTTGGAGGAACTGCAGGGAGACCTGCTTGGGGAGCAGACGAGGTCAGATTCAGGTGCACATAAAGTCCTCATTGGCCAAGTGAGTGATGATCTGTTTATTCACAACTTTAGGATTCAGAATGTGGCGATATTTGGTGGGTCAACGCTGTCAAGGACCCAATCATCAACTGCTCAGGTTGCAGGTTTAGTAGTTTAATCTATCTCAATGTTGCAGAAGACTTGTGCTTGTTTTTCAAATGAAGACATCTCACAATAAATGAATCTAGGTATGTTATACCTGATTTGTTGTTATTTAGTTGCTAAGTCATGCCCAACTCTTGGACTGAAGTTTGCCAGTCTCCTCTGTCCATGGTATTTCTCAGGCAAGAATACTGGAGTGGGTTGCTATTTTCTTCTCCAGGGGATCTTCCTGACTCAGGGATCAAACCCACATCTCGTGCATTGGCAGGCAGACTCTTTACCACTGAGCCGCCTGGGAAGCTCATGTTATACCTGATTGCACAGTAAATGGCAGAGCTGGTAGCCTCTGTGTTCTATATTTTTCTCCCAGTTCACCACACTGTCTCTGCATGGGATAAATCTACTGTGTCCATTTCTGTACCACAAATCAGAAACAAGAGAGCTGACCAATGAAATGTCTCCCATTTGTCCATTTGTTAATATGAGATATATCCAAACTGTATATTTACTTATGGAAAGACAGTGCATGAAATGATGTCTGCCACAGAAATCTTATCCACATGAACTAAAATCACAGAGGCAATGTATGAAAGTGAAAGTGAAGTCGCTCAGTCGTGTCCGACTCTTTGCGACCCCATGAACTGTAGCCTACCAGGAACCTCAATCCATGGGATTTTCCTGGCAAGAATACTGGACTGAGTTGCCATTTCCTTCTCCAGGGGATCTTCCTGACCCAGGGATCGAACCCAGGTCTCCCTCATTGTAGGCAGACGCTTTACGTCTGAGCCACCAGGGAAGCCAAGGCAATGTATAATGATCCTCATTTTCAACACACTTGACAAATGGCATTTTGAATTTACAGAATTGAAAACCTAGAAAATTAATTTCACTATTTAGACTCAAGGGCCTTTTCAGATAATAGTGCTGGTGTGTTGTTAGCTGGTGAAAATTCAACATCAACAATGATGAGGAGGAAAGTACTAAGACTAATGTGTTGGTCAGCTTTGTCTTGGGAAAGTAATTTCTTCCCTTTTCCCAACTTGCCCACTTAACTTATAAATTGAAGGTGTTCTAAAACATAATCTCTAAATCTTTAAGGTGTCTTGTGTAAAGTTCCAAATTGCCTTGAATCCATCTCTCTATTGCTCTTTTCACTTCTTTCTTTTCCTTTAGCCTAGAAAGCCCCAAAGGCTCACAGTTCAGTGACCATGTTTCTCCCAGTAGGTCTAAAGTGAAACCAGGGGTTATGCTGAGCTAGTGAATGAGCTCAGACATCTCATATGCCCTTGGTCCCTGGAGTTCTGCCACTTGAAATGGTATTTTCAGGGATGACTTCACAATATAGGAAATAGATCCTTAGCCATGCGTGTCATTAGTTCCAACACCTAACAGGCAGCATTTCCAAGAGAAAAACAACAACACTTGGTACCTTTAAATTCCTGGGGTTGCCTTAAGAACAAGGGGCTGTTTACTAGACTTTACACTTTTCAAAGTCCTAGCTTCATGTTAACTTTGTTTTGTTCTCATAGCAGTAACATCAGATAGCCAGCTGCCATCTACTTTGTATGAAGCCTACCACCGTCACTCCTGAGGATTGCAGCTAAGATCGAATACTGGTGGAGCTCTTTCCATTTTGAAAAACCATTTTCTGTGGTTTATCTCATGTAATATTCGCACTAGGCCTGTGAGTTTGCTTGTATTAGATTACTAGTCTGATACAGCCAAACATTATTTGCATGTATGTCTGTGTATAAGAACGTCAGAGACTAAGCCAAAGAGAAACTAAGTTTTTCAGACTCTAAATCTACTCTTTCTTCTCTAAACCACAGAAACCTAAATCTGAAATGGAACAAAACATGACTCGGTTACACAGAGAAAGGCTCTGTGAAATTAAGCCTAGACATTCTAATCCTACATTTGAGTGAGAATGATCAAACAGGATCACCAAGTCTAGGCTTAATTAGACAAGGTCTGATAGCCTACATGAAGACTGAGATTCCCATGATGTTTTCATTCTATGTAGAAAAGCAGGATACTGAGAAGTTCCTCTTTCCCTCAGACTGGCTTTGGAGTTGTCCTCTGTAAGTGATGTCCTATTTTCCATATAAAATCAATTTTTAATACCATTGATCAAGTTTGGGGCTCTTATAAATAAAGCCTCTATGAACATCATACACAATTCTTTTTTGGACATGAGTTTAGATTTCTCTGGAGGGAAACCTGGGAGAATGACTGAGTAATTTGCAACGTGCATTTTTAACTGTATGAGAAATTGACCAACTCTTTTCCAAATGACTTGTACCATTTTATATTCTCACTAGCATATATGAGAGTTTCAGTTGCTTCACATCTTGGCTACTGTTTGGTAATGTCAGTCATTTTGTTCTTTTTTTAATTTTGGTTATTCTAGTAGGTAGAACCTAGTGGAATTTCATTGTGATTTTAATTTGATTTTCTCATGACTAATGACATTGGTATCTCTTTATATACTTTTTGGCCTTTTATATATTTTCTTTGGTTTACTGTTCACATATTTTGCTAGTTTATTTTAAGGGGCTTGTTATTTTCTCGTGAATGTGTAGTGAGAATTCCTTATAAATTATGGATAGAAGTCTCTTGTCAGATAAATATATGTATCATGAATCTTTTCTCTCAGTACAGAGCTTGCCTTTTTGTTTTACTTAGCTATGTCTTTCTAAGAACAAAAGTTTAATTTTGATGAAGAAAATTTTAAAATATTTCTTCTGTATTAGATCAGATGAAAATTTACTGAAATGAAAATATAAGTATTATTTACTAGAAAAGCCTTATGTGCAGAATGATTTCATTTTAGTGAAAAAAAATCTTTATGTAGATAGATGCCCAGTGATAAAGATCTGTGTTTTAATTTTTAAAAGATAAAAAAGTTTTAATTTTTTTAGTCCTCCTGATCAGCACTTACTTTTTACAAAGCATGTGTCATGCTATTATAATAATAAAAGTATTTTTTAAATAAATTATGTAAAATAAGAAGTGAAAGTAGCTTTCTTATTCTTTCCTTCCAAGTCTACTCTTAAAACTAAGCTGTCTTAACATTTTAGTACATTTTCTATGACTACTGTTATGTATATTCTTAATATTTAAAAAACTATGATATAGTGTTCTTCATTTCATAACTCATTTTTTTAAAAAAAATTTGACATATCATGCACATCTTGTAGATTTTTATCCATCAAACAGTATTTATTATTCCCCTTTTGCTGGATATATAGACTGTTCCCACTTTTGTTGTGTTGTTATAAGCAGTGGATCAATTAGCATTCTGGAATGAACACATTTAAGAAATCAACATTCAGCAAGTATTTATTGAGTGTTTGTGCCAGGCTCTGTTCTGGACACTGAGTTTACAGTAGTGAGCAAAGCAGACTTTCTGCTGTTCAAGAATTTACTGGTACGGGGTAATGAGAGAAACTATTAGCAGGAACAAACTTCCTTGCTACTTCAAAGACTGTGGGGAAAGCAGAACAAAGGTGATTTCATAAATATTTATTTTCATTTCACAAACAGCAAGGAAAAAGAAGCTTGTCATGAATATAAATTAAATGCATAATGTAACAATATGGTTACTAGAATAAGAGTATCGAAATAGAATATTCTCTGGAAACATCAGGGTGTATTGCATATACTCCATTTCCCACTGTTTGTTTATTTAGGAATAAGAAAAGCATGGGTTACAAATTCAAATTAATCATCATGATCAGTTATTATATATATACATATATTTCATATTTCCTGTGTGTGTGCTCAGTCACTTAGTCATGTCCGGCTCTTTGCACCCCCATGACCTGTAGCCCACCAGGCTCCTCTGTCCATGGAATTTTCCAGGCAAGAATACTGAAGTAGGTTGCCATTTCCTACTTCTGGAATCCATTTACTCTCCCTCATAATGCTTCATTTCCTATTCAGAAGTTATCTCTGTAAAGTTTTAATGGTAGGAAAAAAATCTAGGCTTACACCTTATCTTAAAGAAGCAGAAGACACTAGATCCTTATTGCCTCAGTCCAGTAGAGGCAGAGGATATCACATGGATTTATTTTGACCAGTGCGGTGCTTTCTCTCAGTTGTAAGATACACAGGATAGAGAGAAACAGTTGGAAAGTTCACATCTGAACAGTAATTGCAAAAGACACCATAGCTGGTAAGTCACTGTGGTAAGCTGAGTACTGTGCCTCTGGACGCTGCTTTTTATTTTTATTTAATTACTTTTCTAGCCCTCTGACGCTCTGAAGCCTGACCCTTAGCCTCCCGTTGATTCTGAGCTCGTAACTTACTCTATTATTCTTTTGATTAAATTTGTCATTTAAAAAATCTCTTTTGCTTTCAATTTAGAGCTTTAAGTGGAACAGATGTTGCTTTTAACTTTTTCTTCAGTGCCTACCACAAAATAGGCACTTCCCTGGTGGTTCAGTGGGTAAAGTGCCTGCCTGCCATGTTGGAGACCCAGGTTCAATCCCTGGGTCAGGAAGTTCCTCTGGAGAAGGAAATGGCAGCCCGCTCCAGTACTCTTGCCTGGAAAATTCCATGGACGGAGGAGCCTGGTGAGCTACAGTCCATGAGATTGCAGAAGAGTCACACACGATTGAGTAACTTCACTTCTCACCACAAAATAAGTTCTTCCATAACACAAAGTGGTGAGAAATATAGAATAATTAGAACAGACACGTAGATGCATGCTCCTCTTCGGTAAGACACTCATTCATGCAACATTCAAGAAATAGTATTAAATGCTTGTTGTACCAAGCACTGGACTAAGCTTTGGGAAGCTGAGGAGACAACTCTAACGTTTATGAAACAAGAGTAAGGCAA
Source organism: Cervus canadensis (assembly GCF_019320065.1). NCBI lineage: Eukaryota > Metazoa > Chordata > Mammalia > Artiodactyla > Cervidae > Cervus > Cervus canadensis. Next base: position 37,010,554 of record NC_057411.1, read on the forward strand.
CAGGGGTATGTTAGTCAGTCTTCAGATTCCTGAACTCACATTAGATGAGTAGTATTTCATTTCACACATTACTGCAGGTCTCTGTGGTCATTAAAACTTAGACTTCTTACCATTGGAAAAAAGTGAGGGGTGGAGATCTGATATCTACCTCATGGCACATTTGTGCATGTGTGCACACACACACACACACACACACACACACACACAATGCCCTTGTCTTTATGCCTTAATTGAGAACAGCTTGGATTTTGTGCACTAACACAATCAGTTCCTCCACCATGAGCTCTGAAGGACATTCCTTCAGACATCCCTTAAGAATTATTTCATAAACGTTTGACATCAGAACCTTAAAGAGATTTACTTAAAGAATGTTCATTTATGGAGCAAAGACAGAAAATGGTGATAGAATGATAAATCATCTTGGCAGATAAAAATGAAAGTACTCAGTAAGTGCAGGCATGTTTTAGTCATTACAAATCAATTGTTTAAATTCATGATAAACTTTGCACCCTAACTGCTGAAACATTCTCTCTCTTTATAACTAGGAAGTATAGATCCATGTGGTTTTTTTTTTCCTTTTAAGCTGTTTTATGAAAGATTTAGGTCTTAGCATCTCCACAGACCCATGCTAATAGGTAGGATTATGGTGACAAGTGACGTTTCTGGGCCAGGGATGAGATGTCTGGACTTGCCAGTAAGTGGGTTCATATATATCTGTGCGTGGACTATTTTTGCTGACGGATTCTCCCAGCATGTTCTACTCTGGAGTTCTAGCTTTCAATTTCATTTAAGGGCCCGTGCCTACTAATGAGGCCATTTTTGCAGCAGGCGGGAAGAAGGGGCAACAGATGATGACCCGCCTTTTGAACTTTCCTGGTTATCTTTTAATCTCTTTACCACCGTATCAAAGTGGCAGACACAAGTTTTAGACCTTGCAGTTTTAAAAATGAGAAGCATTCTTCCTAGAGGGAGAGTATCCTTTTCTCCAATATTATAATAACAAGGCAAAGCTTTCTGATAAGCATAGTGCCCTTAAACATCCTTTAATATTTAATGATGGTACCAGAGAGTTATTGACTTTAGTGAACAATAAATTATAAAAAACACCCAGAAGCTCACGTCAGATGAGTCAGAACAATTGATTTTCCTTTTAAACATGAGCTTGCTATGGGAAGTATTTTAATATGGCAGAAACAGGGCCAAGAAGCTGAGATTTAGAATGAATGAGGCATGGAAGATGAATTATAGGACTAAGTGCTATTTATGGAGAATATAAAAAGCAAGTGTGTAGAGAGTTGGGAGCAAGCAGGGTGACTTGTTGAAATATGGTGCCCTGTGAGAGCACGTTGACATATGATCCAAAGAAAACATGGACGATGCCATGAAGGAATTGCGATTTACAGAGATGGTCTCTCCAAAGACCAGATATTAGGTATACATATTTTTGTGACATCTCTTCATTATGGTTTAATATTCAACTTGTCAGCCCCCCTTAGGCAGGGACAACTCTTCAGCCATTTATTGCAGGATCCATCATGATAGAATCACCAGCTTAGTAGTCTGAATGGACTGGAGGCTTTTATTCCATGTGTCTCTGCAAAACCCAAGACTCGCTTAGAATAGATGACTTCACTTGGAATGAAGCACCAATTACAGCAGGAAAATAGGCATTAAACATAACTGGAGTTCCTGAGGACAGGACAACCATAAAATGATGAATGATTAGGAGTAGATTTAATATTGTACTCTAGGTACAATACAAAATAATTTGTCAATCACCAGTGGAATGAAGGTGGGCATTATGGAAAGCAATTGCTGGCATCCATTTTATCTTTTCATTTGTTATTAAAATGAATCATGAGAGTCACTTTCCCTACTCATCATATTTTGTGAGCAGGTTGCTTATTAATGTTATTAAATCTTTCCTTGCTGGTTTGAATAAAATGCTTTGGAAGGAATGCATTATGTTTAATATTGTTTTGCTCAGACCCATTTGTCAGTATTTAATATCTATTTTATGCCTCTATATTTTCTAGGTGCCTTTTAAGAATATATATTATTCTGCATGCACACACATGGTCTCAAATACAACTCTCTCCCACTTCACTAGATTAAGTGATTTCCTTTTGTAGATGGTAAAACCAGGACACAAAAAGGGAAAGAATTGCCCAAGGCCAGATACTGTTTTAACAACATAACAAAAATAAGAATGCCAAAATTAAACATAAAGCGGACTGTTAATCTGTCTTGGCATTCAGCTAGCTCTTGCTGGTGACAGTATCTTTCCCCTTGTTTATTTGGTGTACTTTTACAAAATTTACATTGCGGTGATCCCACCTTCCCATAAAATAAAAAGCCTTATATAAAGTAGGATAAGAAAAGATTAAATGCTGTGAGGGCTACATAACAAGTGCCATTGTGCATGTTTCTTTGCTGAAAGTGTAGATTTTGCAGATATTCATCATATCCTTCAGCATTCCTTATTTCTGTGCTGGAAACTGTCTGGCCCAGCCATCACCAGTTTTGTTCCGATGTCTCCCACTATGGCTTTGCAGATCAGAGTCAGCCATGCCAGGGAAGACAAAGCATGAAGCAAGGCATACGTAGTACGCACTGCTTATGCACATGGCCAAAGTATAGTGGTTAGTTAAGGAAGGAAAAAAGGCTGAATGGTATTTACCAAATTATTTCCCCTATTTCCCCTCCACTCGTGATGTCTCAGGCACCAAATATTTTTTAATGCTACTTTATCTTTCTCTTCCTTTCTGTTTCTGGGCCCATGATTTTAGCGCAAACACTTATCCATTCACACCACAATTATTAAAATGGTGTCCTGAGAGACCATCACATCAGCCTAATGCTTTCCGTACCTCCCCAAATCTTACACAAATAGTCATTGTTGTTTTAATGATACCCTTCACTCACCCTCTTGGCTCAGATGGTAAAGAATCTGCTTGCAATGCAGGAGACCCGGGTTCGATCCCTAGTCTGGGTCAGGAAGATACCCTGGAGAAGGGAATGACAACCCACTCCAGTATTCTTACCTGGAGAATTCTGTGGACAGAGGAGCCTGGTGGGCTACAGTTCACGGGGTCACAAAAGAGTCAGACATGACTGAGCAACTAACACTTTCACTTTCACTCACACAACACCTCCCACTCTGCATCTCTGCTCAGTTACGCTGGATGTCTGCCTCAGCTGTGTGCTAAGTCACTTCAGTTGTGTCTGTCTCTTTGCAACCCCAGGGACTGTAGCCTGCCAGGTTCCTCTGGCTATGGGATTCTCCAGGCAAGAATGCTGGAGTGGGTTGCCATGCCCTCCTCCAGGGTATCCCACCCAGGGATCAAACCCACGTCTCTTAGTCTCCTGCCTTGGCAGGGAGGTTCTTTACCACTAGCACCACCTGGGAAGCCCTGATGGTTCCTTAAAATTAGGCAAAAAAAAAAGTCTTGGAGTTTAAAAGCTCTCTTCATCTGGCTCCTACTTATTTCTCCAGCATTTTTTCTTTTAGTGCATTCCTACAAGAGATCTCTACTGCAGCTACACTTTTTATTGTTCCACAATTAGATCAACCCATGCTTCTAAGTACCTTGAATGGGATCCTCTTTTTCTAATTCTCCAAGGCTGACTGTTCCTTCAGTTCCCAACTAGAGTCTCAGCTCTTCCATCAGGGCTGACCTCTTCTTCTGAATTCCTGCCCTGGCCCTCTCCCTTGATGTAAGGACTCACGTAACTGATTCATGGTTATTATGATCCAAAAGTTAAATTGTCCAAAATGCCACTGCATATACACTCCCCTGCCACCACCAGCCCGTTTTCCATCCTCTCCCAGCTCAGTAAAGTGGCAACATAATCCATCTAATATTTGGTAGGGTCCCATTTTTCCTCATGTGTCGCAATCAGTTCTTTTGCGGACTTATCAGTTCTACTCCCAAGGTATGTTTCACATCTTTGGACTTAGCTTCATGTTTCTTGCTATCACTCTGGCACAAGCCACCATCACTTGAACTACTGCAAGGGTCTCCTAAAATGTCTCTTTTCCACTCAAACATATCCTGCACAAAATAACCATTAAAACAAACAAACACTATTTGGTCCCTGCTTAGAACAAGGGTCCCAGGGTCCACCAGAGATCCCTGCTGAGAACAGATCCTGTCCCTTCACTGCTTGGAATGGCCCACATGCTTCACCATGACGAGATACATCTCTAACCTTCTTTTGGGCCACTCTCTCCACATGTATGTTCTAGCCATCTTGGCTTCCCAGTGACTCCTACATACACCACCAGGATTTTTTTCTTTTTTAATTGAGGCTTCTACACTTAAATCCATCTCTTCTCTCCAGCAGCCTGTTTCTCTGGACTGACTGGCTGCTCATTCAAGTCTCAGCTTAAACTTGAGAGGCCTTTATTAACGACCCCTAAATAGTGTAGGCTACCACCCTGTTATTTTCTATCACCGAACTCTATTTGTTTCTTTCACAGCATTTACTGCAATCTCTGTTATTTAGGCATTTATATATTTACTTTATATTATCAGTTCAGTTCAGTCACTCAGTCATATCTGATTCTTTGCAACCCCATGGACTGCAGCACACCAGACCTCCCTGTCCATCACCAACTCCCAGAGCTTGCTCAAACTCATGTCCATCGAGTCAGTGATGCCATCCAACCATCTCATCCTCTGTCATCCCTTTCTCCTCCCACCTTCAATCTTTCCCAACATCAGGGTCTTTTCAGATGAGTCAGCTCTTCACATCAGGTGGCCAAAGTATTGGAGTTTCAGCTTCAGCATCAGTCTTTCCAATGAATATTCAGGACTGATTTCCTTTAGGATTGACTGGTTTGATCTCCTTGCAGTCGAAGGGACTCTCAAGAGTCTTCTCCAACACCACAGTTCAAAAGCATCAATTGTTTGGCACTCAGCTTTCTTTATAGTCCAACTTTATAGACCTTTTTTTTAAAAAAAGTCATCTCTCACCAACACTATAATGTAAGGTCAATGAAGTCAAGGATTAGGTCTACCTGTTTATCTTTGTATTTCTAGCCCCACTGTGTTAGGTGATAATAGATGCTGTGAACATATTAGTTAAATGAACGAACACTACTTTGGGGGCACAAGGTATTTTCCACTCCTTAATACTATTACTTACCACAGTTGCAGACTTTTTCTTGTAACATATACTTCCCTAAGGTCTAGAAAAGTATCCTACATATACTCGGACTTCAGTAAAATTTTTACTGTTAATGTTTTTGAAATAGGAACTTTGAAATGTGAAATTAAGTGTATAGGGTGTGGTGGGGGAGTACATTTGCTAGGTAACAGCTCATTGCTCCTTGAATACAAATCTGAATGGTTTTAGGGAACTTTTAGCATGACTTTTAGTAGAGCCCTGCCAAATAAAACAATATAGTCATATAAGAGGCTTGAATTAGCCATGTAAAATTTGGCACAGATTTATTTTAAAGTCAGTATGTCCTAAGAAAAACAGAGTTATTCTCCTCTGGTTTGTCTAAGGCATCTGTACGAAAACTTTGAGTCCGAACTTAAAATGGACAGGTAATTTTCTGAAAAGGAAGAAAATTAGTTGTTGTTGTTGTTGTTTTATGAACAAACCCCAAATATAAGCTTGGGTAGGGAGCAGGGAATGTAAATGATAGCATGAGAAAGAAAGAAGAATCCTGCAGAGGTGTGTTCATGAGCCAGGCCCACTGACAATGAATAAGAGCAGTAAGAAGTGCACAGAAATGCACAGCATTTAGGCAGGGTAAACTTTTTTGATTTTTCTTTTCATGTGTTTTAGAGAAATAGAAGAGCTCTGAGGTTTTCTACTAAAATGTCTTTGAAGTAAATCATTTATAATAGCATTTTGGGAATGTACATACATTTGAAATGAATAAACTCTGTCACCCTGAAAAAATAAATTTCATATGCTACACCCATCTCCCTCTTTCATGTGGTGTCATAGCCCTGATTTCCCATCTAACACTCGTTAGGAGGCAAGTCAGATTTCTTGAGATATATAGGTGGAGAAATGACTCGATAAAATTTGCTGAATCCTCTTAGAGAACAATTTTCCTTCTAGGCTTTCCTGTTAGGATGAGTTTCAGAATTCTTATTTATTTCTTCACAGTGCTATTCAACTTCATTTTATAAGTAAAAAGCTTTTTAAGCTAATTCTTGATTTTCTAGGTCAATAATTATTGTGGCCAAATTAAATCCTAAGATTATTGAGGTGAAATCACTTATTCCCTCTAAATAAATCACCAGTGCTGATCAGGGAGTGTATTATATTTTATTTATGTTTTCCAGAACTGATTATGTAATTTACTGTAGAAATAAATCTGGAATATTGAAGTCAAAATAAAGAAACGGGATTATTCATTTCAATTAGCATAACATATTCAGAAAGACTTCCAATTGGATTCTTCTGTCAAAGGCATCTGTAGTACATTCAAAAGATTATTGGGTTACTGAATTTTAAAAGTTAACTTAAATCTTTATTACTTGTATTTATTGAGAAGCTATTCCTTGTACATTTCTATATGTTTTAGACAATTCACACTGAAAAAGAAAACAATGAAAAGAAAATCAACAGAAATCAGTTAAAATGAACAGAGAAATGGATTTAGTTGTTGGAAACCTCTTTGACAATGTGATTCACTCTGATATGCTGATCTTATGCAATATTAATTTGATAACTGATTGAATATATATTAGGTATTGAAATAGAGATAGAGAAAGTAATTGAGGCAAAGCAATGTTATTAAATCACTTGTCTAAGAATATTCAATCACTCAGTGTTGGAACTAGAGCTGCAGTTCTTCTGGAATAACTTTTCATGATTCAGAATCTCTTCACTGAGCAATAAGTGTTGCCTGGAGAGTTGTCTGTGTGTGTGTGCATGTGCAGACACAAGAAACACGGGTTTGATCCCTGGGTGGGAAGATCCCCCAGAGTAGGAAATGACAACCAACTCCAGTACTCTTGCCTGGAAAATCCCATGGACATAGTCCTGGCTTATAAGACGTTGCTTTGGTTCACCTTGTCAACCAGCAAAGGCTCTGCTTGAGCCTTGGCCATGGTTTCTACGGTTTTTCTATGGGTTTGTTTTTTCCACTTGAACAAACTCACCTTTGATCCATCCACATTTAGAAAGATTCAGTGCAAAGGTCTTTTCTTGCTGTTTTTCAAGTTTATTTTCAAGAGAATAAATACTTAGCATATTTAAATGAATGTGAATCCTATGTTGTTTCTATGCTTAAACCAATGGTTAGAGAAATGTCAGCTTTCACTGAACTCTTGTGATTACTTCTCCCACCACTGTCCATCACCCCCTTCCTGCCCTCCTCTCCAATAGGCAGAACTGGGAGGACCACTCCCTCTCTCTCTTGTCCTATGCTTTTGGTTGGAGTTGGCTCACAGAGGACCTAATCAGGGCATCGGGTGATGGGGGGAGGATAAGGACCGTGTCTGTTGGCCTGACTCCTTCACTGTGGGTGGCGGGCTGGATGGGTCATGACTGGCTGGCTGTATCCGGGGGAGGGTACAACTCCACTGTGCCCAGCCTGGAGAAGTGCCTTGTGGTTTCCCTCTTGCCTACCTATGCCTTTAGTAGTGGTCTTTTCATTAACCCCTCACCAGTTATCCTAATCTGCATGGGCTGTTTCCTGCTTATATCCAGATAGACACAGTGTGTAAGTGGTTCTTACACTCTATGTGGATCTCAGTCAGAAAAATGTCATATCTTTAAATCTGGACTCTACTACATGCTTCATGGATGTTTGGACAAATCACTTAACCTTTATTTTAAATGAATAAGGAGGACTAAAGCAAAGGACTATATGAAATAATTTATGTTTACATAAAACACCTGGCCCGTACCAGTCATTTTCATTTTTTTTAAATGTAATGCTGACTGAAGAGCTCTATTTTCTTCTAAAATGTCATGGCTATTTATACTCTGTGCTCCATCTTTAACACATCTAAGTATAATTTGGGCCTCATTGTCATGGATTCTACTGAATTTACAACTGATGTCAGGCTTAAAAGAACGTCAGGCTTAAAAGAACGTCAGACTTAAAAGAACATCAGACCTATGTTCATTAGCCAAATAGCTAATGTAGGAAATATTTGGCTTTCCAGCAATCCAGAGATTGGAGGATGCTGACAGAACTGTAGTTGATGAGGGAATAAGCGGTAATAAGCATATGATTTCCTTCTTTTTATTTTTTGCTTGGTCATCCTCTTTTCCTCAAAATAGCACAGATCATTTAGCTTGCCCAATAAATTACTCTGTGCCTTTTTTTTTTAGAGGAAAAAATGGCAACATAGTAGTGCCTGGAAGTTACAGCTCCCCTTTTTTAGAATCCTATTTTTATATCCAATTCTCAATCCTAGTGCTAGTATTATCAAGCATTAGTGATCTAGGTGATCTAAAATTTCTATATTTAAATTCTAAAGAGTTTATATATGGATAGTGGATATTATGATACATGACAACAAAGATAACCTTGTCCAGAGGTCATTATGAACCAAAAGTGTACACTCACTGAGCATGCATAGAAATGGTGATTAGAATTCAGATGGTAGGATGAAGTTTTCTTCCTGTTGTGATTTTGTTTTAATCTTGCTAGCCTTATAATTGGAAATCTTGAGCTGTAGGGCATTCACACTTCCCCCATTGACTATGGTGAAAAAAGAATATAGTGGCCACTTAGGAATATTGTGAAAAGAGGATGGACATTAAGGGACAAGGAAAGGGAGTAAGTTACAGGGAAAGGGTATGATCTGAAAAAGCAGTCACTTTTAAATTTGAGAAAATTAATGAAATACTGTATGGAATATTTTTTAAAATGTCAGTCATACACCAAGCACCCAGATGTTGTTTTCTAATACTGTTCTCCAACAAAGAATCAGGTCTCCAGGAAAAAAATGTCTGATTCTAGGTCGGGGGCAGGAATATACAAGATGAACCTGCAGCATTTTGTAGGGCCAGAGCTAAAGACGTACTATTTAAAAACAAAAACACACACACAAAAAAAATAGTTTTTAAAAACTATTTAAAAACAAAAACTATTTAAAAACAAAAAAGTTATGGGGATATGTCAAAGGAGCAAAATAACCACCTGAAAGAGCTCCCAATAGATAAAACTGGAAAAATGTAAAAAACAATAAATAAATAAAGAAGTATTGGATTGTAACCCAAAGTACAAAATAAGTGAGTTATTACATAGTATAACATTGCTACATATTACAGACAAATGACTGAATTCCAGTCTGTACAGAAACTCAACAAGGAAGTGAGGATTGGGAGTGGTTGGTGCTACATCCGGTTCTCCATGTCTGTCATTCCAAGAAGAGTTTGCGCCTCTTCTGTTAATATCATTCCTTACAGAAAACTCTGGTGTTTCACTTTCATTAGCTCTAATTCCTCATCATTTTTATGAGATGATGCTTTCAGCTGCGTTTGCCTGGTGTCTTCTATTATCATCTAACTCTAAGATACTACAGTCCTGTTCTGGGGAAGGAAAAAAAAGCAAAATGCAAAATTGAGAAACTTTCAGCTCACCAGTTTGACATCTGATCGGAGAACATCTCCGATCAGATGTCAAATAAATAAAGGAGCATATTTTATTACACCAACTTGTGGAAAATGAAAAGCTTTTCTTTCCCCATACATTTCCATAAGCAATTTGTTTCTTCTTTTGTAGATTAAGAGAAGCCTCTTGGCAAAGGAGCTGATTATACTGAATTTTGGGGAACTGTTTTCTGAAACTGAAGTTAAGGTATATATCAGAGAAATAGGAGAATTTTTATTAAGGATTCAGGGAGAATATATGAAATTAGAATTCTTCAGAAGAAAGAAGTCAGCTCATTATGCATATGACATAAAAGTGAAAAGTTTGGACTGGGCAGCTATGCTGCCTGGGTTTGAACGCCTGATCTGCCAGGACTGTGGCTTCATGCCTTTGATTAGTAGCTCAGTACTTTTGCACCTTAGTTTTATCATATGAAAAATGGGAATGATAGTAATAGTAGCTAGCTGAGATGCTGTGTGGATTAATGAATTCATGCATGTGGAGCTCTTAAACAGTGCCTAGCACTTCATACATGTTAGCTGTTATTATGATCATTATTAGTAGCGTCACAGTTATGAGAGAGCAATATAAGAGATTTCATAATTTATATTATCATATACTATGCATAATTTATCTTTTTTCTCTTTCCCCAGCCTTAAGCATTGTCAAGCACGTCTAGAAATACAAGGCTACATCCTACCTGTATTGTTAAGACTTTCAGATGTATATGTCTGTATTTTCTTTCAAAGATGAAATTTAAGCCATAGAACTCATTCATTAGGTATGCCTTTAAGGCAAATTGACTTCAGTTGTTAATTTTGCTTTTCAGGAAGAAATATAAACCCAGTGTACTCTGCTGAGCTTTCCTCACTCAACAGTGAAGACTCTCATTTATCTGTCTGTGTATGGTAGCTTATTATCCATATTGTCCCAACACCTATGGGTTAACTTCTTCAGAAGTAAAGTCCACTAATTATCAGAGACTTTCTCTTTCCACGAACTCACATATTTATGGTGATTTGAACACAGGGTTCTTGGAGACTGGTGTTTTGTACTTTGGGACAGATGTTTCTAAGGGTTTTACTTTGTGCTCTGGGCACACTTAAAGTCCACTCCCATTGTATAATAACATTTAATTATCTAGCAAGGGTTTTGAGGCCCTTTCCTTTGATAGTAAATGTTTACAAAGGAAACCTTTTTTCATATGTATCGCAGAGATTAGAGGAAACAAGGAAAGAATAAAACCTGCTTTGTTTTAAAGATGGCATGTACTCTATTTTATTGTTTACTGTTTCACAAATCTACTTCATTTCTTTGCACCGAATAGTACCTACTAAATGGTACAATTGTATTTCTACTTGCTCACCATGGTAATGTTGAAACAAGGGGAGGAATTATTAAGTAGACAGACTAGACTTTATTCTTATTTATTCTCTTTTTTGAATGAATACCTCTTAAATAATTCCTAGTTGGAAGAAAGCTGTTGACTTTCTTGTCTATTCCAAAGAAAGTATAGAATGTGTATAGATGTGTATAAAGTATATAAAGAAAGTATATAAATGTCTCCATAAATATTTCAGATTATAAAGTAATGTTTGAGAGATCTAAAACTTAGACCATGTGGGAGTCGTATTTAAGAGAAAGAGTACAAATTATGAATAAGAAATCAACTATGATTTCAGAATGAAAAAGAATTCACAACAAATTCCAAATTTATGACAGCAGCAAAGTACCCACAAGAATCACAAATCCAGAAAAATAACAGGATTGTTACTTACAAAACACCTAAAACATCTTCTGCCCTACCTTAATTGACAGAGTACTCTCTGATTACCTTTTGACAACTATGTTGTAATATCGTTTTCTACAGAAAGAGTGAAAAGATAATTCAGCCTTTCCTCGAACCACATGCATATATTCCACTAAAATTAAAAAAAAAAATGTGAAAGCTGCTCAGTTACATGCATATATTACACTAAAATAAAAAAATGTGAAAGTTGCTCACTTGTGTCCGATTCAAGAATACTGGAGCGAGTAGCTAGTCCCTTCTCCAGGGGATCTTCCCAACCTAGGAATCGAACGCCGGTCTCCTACATTGCAGGCAGTTTCTTTACCAGCTGAGCTACCAAGGAACCTAAGCTTGAAGTATCCCCAGTATGTCTCCTTATCTGGATACCAAAAATGCTGGTGGCCATTCCAGTGTTAATGGACCCAAGGGAGGTACAATGGTTGGAAACAGGGGGTTTACTAGACTGTGGCTAAAGCATCTTAATTTTGAGAATTTTACCAAAAAAAATGACCATGTGAGCAGCTTGATATAACCCCTGCAGGACCTTGGATGAAGGCTGTGCAGTTGAGGAGCCTTGAAGCTTAAGCTTCATTTGTTCTAAAATTAATTCTCCTCTCCTTGAGGGACAAAGTAGTGACAGCAAACTGACCCTTCCTTTCACCAACAAAGAGAGGCCTTGTATTATCCATGTGTTTTATTCTCCTGAAGACTCTTAATTATTGGATGACATTATTATGCTAAGATGCAGGTAAAAAAGAAATTGTTTTCATCAAAAAGTAATGATTACAGCCACTAGCTTTAAAAGTTTATTTGCTCTTTAAACTAGATATTTAACCAAAGTCTAGTGTGCATCACATATTAAGTCTAAATTGCCAGTGTACTTATAGGAAGAACTGTAAAAATATACATGACTTATTTATTCACATACTTCAAACAGGCTGAATGAGTGTTTTTGTCTAATAGGTTGTATTTTGATTATAGGCTGGCGACCTTGAACTTATGAAATTTTTTATCTTTCACAAGAACATTTGAATTTCCTGTCTTATATTTCACATTAGGAGACAGAATCAATCAACACATTAATATATTACAGAAATCACTCTAAGTCTTAAACCATATCTTATACAAACAAAAACAAATCCATTGGAATTGAAATATAAAGAAAAGGTAAGTTTTAATGGCCGATTATTCTTGCCTGATTGGGAAGTCATAGTTCATCCTGCACTTTACAGAACTCTGAAGCTGGTATACATACCTAAGCTGGTATACTTGTACCTAAAAAGATTTATGATGGTACCTTCAGTCTGGCTCAGGCTGTAAAGAATCCTCTTGCAGTGCAGAAGACCTGGGTTCGATCCCTGGGTCGGAAAGATGCCCTGGAGAAGGGAATGGCTACCCACTCCAGTATTCTTGCTTAGGAAAGCCCTTGGACAGAAGAACCTGGCATGCTACAGTTCATGGGGCCGCAAAGAGTCAGACACAACTGAGCCCGTAAGCAAGCCATCAACAGAGGCCCTACGCCTTACTGGCAGCATAAGGAAGAGGATAGTGTAACTCCCAGGTCAGATCCTATTGCAGATTCTGATCCAGCAATTTGTTTTGGGGGAACAAATTAACTTCTGATCTTCAGTTTCTGCTCTGTAAATGGGAATAGGTGAGCTCTAAGAACAGCTTAGAGTCATAAAGTACTTGACTCTCCTTCTGACACGTAGGTGACTTTGATAAATATTAATTCTCTTTTCCATTTTCTTGCTTTTCACCCTATTTCCTTTCCAAGTGAAGCCACATCTTTATTCATAAATCACTTTATTCACTCAGCAAACGCTTGTAATCATACCAAAGAAAAGGGAAAGTGTTAATTGCGCAGCTGTGTCCCACTCTTTGTGACCCCCATGGACTGTAGCCTGCCAGGCTCTTCTGTCTGTGGAATTCTCCAGGCGAGAATATTGGAGTAGGTAACGATTTCCTTCTCCAGGGGATCTTCCCAACCCAGGTGGAACCTGGACCAAACCCAAGTCTCCTGCCTCGCGGGTGGATTCTTGATGTTCTGAGCCACCAGAGGAGCCCTGCATACCAAGGCTTTTGCCAAGTGCAGAGGGTTTTTAGAGCTGAATAAGACATGGTGCCCTGTCCCGGGAGTGGGGACAGCAAAAACTAACCGGAATGTAACGTGATAAACATTGCCACGGGGTGTTCAGAATGTTCAGAATGAGAGATCCCTTTCTTGTCTGCTGCATGACCGAGTTCTGTCTTGCTTTTATTTCCAAGCATTCATTTCATACGACATCATTTCATGCATTTCTATTTCAGTATATCCATCCGTCTTGGGTTTCTGTTACCTGACCCGTTCGTTGAGAGTTCCTCACTTTCATTCTCCACACTGAAGCTGATGTCTGCTTTTATTCACTTTTTTCCATGCAGGGTAATAAAAAAATTGGAGTAGTACCCTCAAAACATTTTCACCTGTGCTCCCTCAATTAAAAAAAAATAGAATAAATAGACTATGCATTCCAATGTAAATAAGGTATTTATTTGCTTGTATGTTATACATTTTTATTAACGTATTTTTAAAACATGCAGAAAAAAATGTAAGATTGGAAGATTAAATTAGGCATTCTCCTATTAAGCTCCATATGAGTTCATAAAAATTCCATCTTGCAAAATTACTTAATAAAAATATTAAGGCTTGAGTTTTTCCATAGAATTAAGAAGAGATCACTTGAAACCTAGAGTAATTTGAAAATAGAGCACAAACGAAGGTGAGAAATGTCTGCATGTAAACATTAGCACTGTTAAATTTCCATAGAAACTGGCCCAAACCTCACTGTCAGACAGTCAAGCCTTTGCAGACTTGAATCTTGGACTTGACTTCCTCCTTTGAGATGTAGGTATGGAAGTGAACTTGCTTTAATATAGACCATTTTCATCAAAATGAAAAATCTCACCCCAAGTGTGGTCTTTCTCATCAATCCACCGTTTAAGTGAGAGCATATATCTTATGCAGTTTATACAACTACACTTGCATCTTAACCTAAGCTGAGAAGTTCTTAAAATTCCTGAATGAGTCACTATTAGAAGAAGGCCCCTCTGTAGATCTTCAGCTCCATTCTTAAGGTTTTCAAATATCGCTGACTTTCTCTTTGATTATGAGAAAGATTGCACCTGATTTCTTCAAAGCATTAATATCCTAATAAAAAAGTCACTTATGAACCTAAACTACTATTATATTCTACTGGTATTATTCCTCTATGTACAATCACACGTGACGAAGTTCATGTCAAAGAAACACAGAGAAGAAGAGATGGTATTTTAAAAATAATAACTCCATTTATGACTAATACAAAAATATCTTAATTTAAATAAAGATACCTTTAATATATGGCCTCCTTCATAATCTTTATAGAAGTGATTTTTTTCTGACTATTATAACTGAAATAAATTGCCCTGCAAGGGTAGAATATACATTCTGGGCAATCAGCATACATCCAAGGCAAAGTCTGTTAACCAAAATAGCAGATATACTTATGTTTCAAATAATCTTATGTTTTCACCGCTTTTGGACTGCTTTTCTTCACACCCAGTTAGATTGTTTCATCTTGTGATTTACCTGATGGAATTCACTTGTGCTTGAATTACCAGCATTGTCTTTAATTTTTGGTTTCTTGGAAGGAATGTTTATAAGCCATCTGTTCATTTCGTAAGGACCACTCCAGTACTCTTGCCTGGAAAATCCCATGGACGGAGGAGCCTGGTGGGCTGCAGTCCATGGGGTCACTAAGAGTCAGACACGACTGAGCAACTTCACTTTCACTTTTCACTTTCACGCACTGGAGAAGGAAATGGCAACCCACTCCAGTGTTCTTGCCTGGAGAATCCCAGGGACGGGGGAGCCTGGTGGGCTGCCGTCTATGGGGTCACACAGAGTCGGACACGACTGAAGCGACTTAGCAGCAACTTAGCAATTTCTTTAAATGGAGGCTCTGATCCATTACTTCGCTGAACCACGTACCTGCAAAGTACAATATATTTAGTATCCTCAAAGCTCAAATACAATTGTGAGATCTCTGCTTTCACTTCCTTGTGAAACCCCTCCTCTTCCCTCAAGAATCTTCATCTTCAGTAAGCAAAACTGATCATCTGACCTCTGCACTCTGTGAAAGTTCAGTCACGTGTTAAACACTTCTAACATTAGATCTCTTTCTTTTCTTCTATGAAAATAATATCAAATCAAGTTGTAATAATTCCTTCCAGCACCCAATGGATTATCATACTCAATGCCTCTGACCATCAGCTCTAAATGTGATAAGAATTGAAGATAACCCCAGTGGTACTTGACCATCCTGT
This sequence comes from Cervus canadensis, assembly GCF_019320065.1. Taxonomy (NCBI): domain Eukaryota; kingdom Metazoa; phylum Chordata; class Mammalia; order Artiodactyla; family Cervidae; genus Cervus; species Cervus canadensis. Next base: position 37,026,267 of record NC_057411.1, read on the forward strand.
AAAGACTCCCAGTTAGTGCTCTTGTTTTACAATCGCATGACAAGTATGTGTTATAGAGGCTCTTCTGGCACTACCTAAGACAATATCTGTGTGCTTTTTTGCTTCAAAATATTCATGGTATGAATTAAAGACTGTTCTGTGCTTTGCTCACTTGCTTCAGTTGTGTCCAACACTTTGCAACCCTACAGACTGTAGCCCGCCAGGCTCCTCGAGGATCTCTCCAATCCAGGGATCGAACCCACATCTCCTGTACTGCAGGTAGAGTCTTTACCCACTGAGGCACCTGGGAAGCACCATGAGTTAAAGACTAATAAGGCAGATTTGGGGCTTCCTAGGTGGAGCTAGTGGTAAAGAACCCACCTGCCAGTGCAGAAGACCTAAGTGATGCAGGTTCAATCCTGAGTTGGAAAAATCCCCTAGAGGAGGGCATAACACACAGGGCAGGCAGGTCCCATGGACAGAGTAGCCTGGTGGGCTACAATCTGTAAGGTCACAAAGAGTTTGACATGAAAATGACTTAGCACAGCACAGCACAAGGCAGATTTCGGAGAAGGAAATGACAACCCACTCTAGTACTCTTGCCTAGAAAATTCCATGGACAGAGGAGCATGGCAGGCTACAGTCCCTGGGGTCACAAAAGAGTCAGACACAGCTTAACAACTAAACAAAGGCAGATTTTATTCCAGGGGCCCGTCTGAATAGATATGGGAACCACTTCACTGGGGTTTTGCAGTGGAGGAGAGAAATTGGACTCAGCTCTGAAGATAATAAGGAAAAGTGGGAATTTGTAGCCAAGGAAGAAGGTGAGGGGTCAGTGAATAGAAAATTACTAAGAGGAAACATCAAGGGCAAGGGGAAATTCTGGCTAAACCAACCTAACAGAACTCTAAAGGAAGGCCAGGGTGACCAGACATTATGTGGGGGTACTAGGGCATGAGGAACCCCATCAGATATCAAGGTTGGGGATTCTAGCTAAACCGACTTAGCAAGATTCTTGCTAAAATTGGATAATGCAAAGACAAACAGAAATTCAAGAGTCAGGATATAGTTGAAAAGAGAGTTCAGAGGAGCCTGTATAAGTTTGATGAAAAAGAGTTTCTTGGATAGTTTGCAGTCAATCTAATTCTACCATTCTTCATCAGACTTTTCCTTTTATCTATTAAAAAGATAACAGACTAAGGCTGACGTGAGTTTGAAGTTGATGTGCTTTTTTAACTACAACATTATTATTAAATTCATTTTCATGTAAATCTTCAGTTATAAATATCATTTCTGTATTTCAGCTCTGTCTGTCTATATTTATCTATCATCTCTCTGTTTTTTTGTTGTTTTGTTTTCTTGGGACTGTTACAAAATATGGTAGCTAATTTAAAATGTTTTAAGTATTTGCAGTCTGTTAGATTTCTGTTTTTCAGTCAGCTAGATTTCTGTTGTTGTTTTGTACGTTTCATTCCTATTGTATATTTATTATTTAATTCAGGGTGGTATAGAAAAAGCAAAAATGAATAATGAATATAGATATTTGTTTTGAAATAAAAGTATAAGAACATAAGGGCACATTTCATCCTATCTAAAATATAATGAAATTCAGTAGGGGCAAACTATTCAGAATGTTTTATGTTTGATAAAGACTTAATTAGTTGTTTCATAAATTGTTTAAGAAAACTTATTAAATGTGCCCAAACCATATGGAGTTTAATGCATTTATGTTTGCTAGTGAAAGAAAAATTTTGTTCATGATTATGAGAATAAAATAATATATATAAAATACAGTTACAGGAATTGATAGTTGATTAAATATTAAATTAATGCACACCTCAGAGCTTTATAGTCTTTATTTGATGTTAAAATGGTTAGGAAGTAACTCTATTTTGTAGCTAATAAAAATGGAATTCATAAAACAGAAAATATCTTTGTAATATCTAGCTAAATTATCCTGTTATCTATCAAGTCTGGTATTTCAATTAATTGCAAGTACTCAAAAAAGCTTATTTTAACCCTTTAATTTTCAAGCAGGCACATATATAGACAGATATGTGTATATGTGTGTTTTGGATGCTGTAAATTTTTTTTAAAGACCAACTTACATCTTTTTTAGTAGAAAGTGAATACAGTGTGCAATGAGATAATTCCTTTATAAAGATTTCAGGAAGACTATGTGTTCAGATATTTTAAAAAGGTAGGAAAACCATAGTATAGCCCACATTTATGTATACTATATAAGAGATAGTTAATTTTCTAGTTACAATTAATATTAATTGCTAATGGTTCCATCATCTTTTAAGATTGAGGAGAAAAATTCTACAGTAAGACCCCTATTAATAAACAATAATAATTAGTGTTCATTAATAGATAAAAATTAAGCCAGACCCAGGTGATAGTTTCAGTCAATTTTGAAGCAGCATTTAATTATATATACATTTTTTAGATCCTATGTTCATGTCTTTTATCTCTTATCTTGGAATAAAATATGAAAACCTTGTCATTTTTGATCTTGTGTAATCCATTTGTTTCATTATAGAAGAGCAAAGTATTTGTTATCACAGAGAATCTTACTATCTTGAAGCTCCTCCAGTTATATCCCTTAAGAGATTAATAAAAAAGCAATTTTAAGTTTTCCCCCTTATCTCTGATATAACATTTCTCTTACATTATGTCCATTTTCTCTACAACATTGAATTTTTCTCTTTGGCCAAGCTTTATAAGATTTCACCTTTATGAAAGCATTGAAGAAGCTATGTAAAAACGTGGTATGAAAAATTGACATGGCATTCAATCTCCAGTAAGCAATTCAACCGAGTACAATACCAAACGTTTCAGTGCTTGTGGAGATACTACAGAGGCTAGCTGCTGAATAAAGATGCTGGAATTTTTATCTCTAAAATATTAAGAAGTAGAAGACTTGTATATATTTTATAGAAGCATAGTAACTATGTCTAGTAATGAGGACACTATTTTATTTGACTTTTTTGTATAAAATAGCAACATTATGATCTCGTTCTATGAATTTTCTCTAAGACAACGTAATCAGTAAAATTGTGTTCCATGCACATATCAATTGTATTAGGTTAATTCTGAAAATTACTCTTTGGGAATTTTTTTTTTTTTGCATTACAGTGAGATACAATTTATTTCTGACCAACACATTGCCTATCTTTATGTGTCTTGGAGATTTTTCTATGATCATCATTTAGCTGTTATATATTTATATAAATGCAACAAATGATAGTGATCAAGAAAAATGTAAATTTACAGATCAGTTAGGGAAATTACCATTTGGTTCCAATAGCATTAATAAAATATAAATAGTTCAATAATCATTTTGGTTTGCTTTTATCCTCTTAAAGATGTTATTGTCATTCCTTAGATTAATTTATGTTTTCCATCTTGTGAAACCATGAGCTGTTGAAAATGAACATGTTTTTAAAATATGAATACTAATTACTATTATAATAATTGAAAAATACCATAAAATAGTATTTGTGCTAAGAATAGTAACCAAAATAGCAAAGAAAATGATAAAATTAAATGATTTGGGGAGGCAACATTTGTATATTTTATTTATTTTGTAATGTTAACCTTGCCATGTTTTTTGTTCATTAAAATAAACAGTGGAGGATGAGGGGCTTGTGCAGGGTTTTTTACATGGTTTATGTTAATCTCTGGGGTACGTTTTCTTCCATCTCCTCAAGTCTAGTTTAGACCACAGTGAGACTGTTGAATTGTCTATTTGGTCAGGTCAAACCATGTAAATCAGTGATGCTTGTACCTTCAACTCGATGAACGTATATTTAACTACCTGGGGAAACAAGCTGGCTGTTCTCAGTGTCCTGAACACCCTAAGCATCTCTGTAGCTCTAGATTCCATTTCTCTACTAGAAGTTCCACTGTCAGGATTGTGATCACTGTATGACACAACATGTGATAAGCTGGTATAAAGCTTCATTTCTCCTTTCATTGTATGTACCAATTTCTGGTAGTTTCTCTTTTTTTTTTTTCTGAAAAAGTGAAAGAAGGGTTAATTGCTCAGTCATTCTGACTCTTTGTGACCCCCATGGACTGTGTAGTCTGTCAGGCTCCCCTGACCATGGAATTCTCTAGGCAAGAATACTGGAGTGGGGTTGCCATTCCCTTCTCCAGGGGATCTTCCCGACCCAGGGATCAAACCTGGGTCTCCTGCATTGCATTCTCCTGCATTGCATTGCGTTCTTTACCATCTGAGCCACCTAAATATATATATATATATATATTTTAAGACTTCATTTTTTAGAGTAGTTTCAGATTTACAAAAAAAAAAAAAGATAAAAGTAGAGTCCCATTTGCCCTTCCCTCCCCACACGTGCCTAACCTACCTCATTACCAACATTGCTCACCAAAACAGAACGTTTTTACCAAGAAGGGACCTATGTTGAGAAGATAGTTTCTTTTTAACTCTGTGACCATGAGCAATACATTCTGCTAAGTTAGAATCTCCCCTATTTGACTGATTTTCTAAGGAGTTTGATTCTGTGAAAATCAGACCTGGCTGGTGGCAAAATGGCACTCAGTACTTAAACGTGGTAGTCTTTCACAACAGTGATCACCTGCCTCCAAACACACATTAATGTCCTAAGTGGGGGAATAAATTCTGCTGAATATAATCACCATCATAAATACTTTGATGACTTTTCAGTCAGAGAAAACATAAAAGATTGTAGACTTGGATGAGTACACAAGGCTACATGTTTTAAGGCCTGTAGTAAATTGTTGCAAAATTTAGTGCTCACTCTTTTCCCCTTAAACATAATTCAGAAGAGTTTATTTTGGCAATTTTAGGTCAGCTTTTAGGCCCAAATCAAAAGAATTATGCACTTATTTTTATGTAAAAACTTTGTCCTTCAAAATATATCTTCTGAGTAGTATGTAAGTGGTGATCAAGGGTTAGTGTTAGTCACTCAGTCATGCCCTACTCTTTGCAACCCCATGGACTGGAGCCCACCAGGCTCCTCAGTCCATGGGATTCTCCAGACAAGAATACTGGAGTGGATTGCCAATTCCTTCTCCAGGGGATCTTCCCAACCTAGGGGTCAAACCCAGGTCTCCTGCACTGCAGGCAGATTCTCTACCAACTAAGCTATGAGGGAAGCCCCAGTGATCTAAATGATATGTAAATGAAAATTTACTCCACTAATTTTCTAAAGATATATAAAATTTTGGTGAAATCTTGAAATGATTCCTAGTGCACAGTTTCTAATGAGATCTAAATTCTCTTGGAAGTTTTCCTTGGGTCTTGAAGTCACCTTTGGTTACTATGAATATGGGAAAAGTATGAGTTTGAACTAGGCTTTCCAGGTGGCTCAGTGGTTAAGAATCCTCCTGCCAATGCAGAAGACACAGGAGACACAGGCTCAATGCTTGGATCAGAAAGATCTCCTGGAGGAGGAAATGGCAACCAACTCCAGTATTCTTGCCTGGGAAATCCCATGGACAGAGGAGCCTTGCAGGATACAGTCCATAGGGTTGCAGAAGAGTAGGACATGAAACAAGTGCTTAATCAGTGGTCTTCTTCTCCCATTTTTTATCCATGATGCTATGTTCATCTTTAGACCCTCCTGATAATTAAGATGACAGCATTAGAAGTTAGGCTATCCAACTCCATCTCTGCTACTATTTGCACAACATTGGCCAGTTCATTAAGCCCTTCTGTTCCCTAGTTTCTGATCTATAAAGTGAAAAATATGAACACAATAATCTTTGTGGTTCTTCTGAATTCTATTTTTTAATTCTATATGTTGAAACATTTGAGTGAAATGAACAAGGATGGGAATGATAGAACATTTAAATAAGGTTCATTTTTTTAAATTAAGCTTATGAATTTTTTTTCCCTAATAAAATGTGCAGGTACTTCCCTGGCAGTTCAGTAGTTAAGACTTCTTCTTCCAATGCAACAAGTAGGATTCAATCCCTGGTCAGAGAGCCAAGATCCCACATGCCTCAGGGCCAAAACACCAAAACTTAAAACAGAAGCAATATTGTAACAAATTCAATAAAGACTTTAAATGTCGTCTACGTTTAAAAAAATCTTTTGAAAAATAAAATAAAATGTGCAAAACAGTTTGAAGAAGTGCCAGGCACTTTGTGAAATATAACAGCAAAAAATAAGTAAGACAATGTTCTTATCTACATGAGGACGCCAGTGTAATGCCTGACAGTTTCTAAGAGCCAAAACCACATTAGGTGAGTGAGAACAGATCTGGGACCCAACATAATTCTTACAATTGGAGCCACAGGAGGCAGATCCAACTGACCGTCAGCTTAGTGAGTCAATCATGATGTAGTGTCTACATGGCCAAGGGATCCAGGAAGCATTCTGCAAAGATTTTCCAAGGATGGAGGAGGTTTCTAATGGATGATGATTAGAATGTAGCAACAGAGAATGTAAAGGGACAATGCAGGTGTCAAATGGCAGGCCAGAATCAGCGTATGATTGTCCAAACCCCAGTGATTGGAATGAGGTCCTGGGGTATAACTAGAGTCTCCAATGAGAGTTAAACAGGAACCAAAGCAGGATTTGCCCAGAGCAGACTGAAGACCAGAGTTTGGGCAAGACACAACTCAGCACTCCACAGCACAGAATGCCCCGCACTGCAGCTGCCATCTGGGAGATGGAGTAGGACCTTGCTGGACTGACCCAGATTGGTGAGGAAAGACACTGAGAATATTTAAATACTTCCTTTCCTGGTTTGAATGGTCTGTGTCAAGCTAATCAGCAGGAACAGATCTAGGGAACAAACAGATACAAAGGTAGAGCAGTGAAGAAGACTGTCACGTGTCCACCTTTCTAAGCTTATCATTAAGAAGGAGGGCTCAGAGAAGAGCCCTCTGCATACAAAGAGCCTTTGTCTGCATACAAAGAAGAATTTGGCAAAGATTCTTGGAAATCTGCAAGAGAAACTTCAAGATGGCTGAAAGGTTTATAAGCAAGGTTTGAAGAGATGAGAATTTTGATAGGTTTGTATGGTTTTTCACCTAAGCTGACTATTGAAATCACCTGAATTGGCTTGCAAAATATGGCATGGTTTCTCTCCTTTCTCGGTGATTCTAATACGCAACGGAGGTTGAACACTGTTGGGAGACTGTTCTAACCAGAGGGAGTGCCATTAGCAAAGACCCGAAGGAAAGAACAGAGTTTATTTGGGGGCCAGAGTCATCCAACTTTGCTAGTGCAGGTGCTAGGAGAACTCGCTGGCGTGTTACATTGAGGGAGAGGAAAATAATACACCATTACACAAATAGACATGACATGACAAAACCTTGGATACTTAGCTAAAGTAGGAGAAATGAAGGAATCAAGATAATACAAGTTCTGGGAGCCAAGTCTGATGAGAGTTTCTGGAGAAATATGGCTGCATAGTGAAAACCCAAACACACAATGGAAGTCAGGAAAATGTAAGAAATTGAGAAGGCATTCAATCTATTTTTCCTGCATTTTGGTCTTATATGATTATTTTGTTGTTGTTTCAGTCGCTAAGCTGTGTCCAACTCTTTTGCGACCCTGTGGACTGTAGCCTGCCGGGCTCCCCTGTCTATGGAGTTTTCCAGGCAAAGATCCTGGAGTGGTTTGCCATTTTCTTCTCCAGGGAATCTTCTTGGCCCAGAGATCAAACCTGCATCTCCTGCTTGGCAGGTGGATTGTTTACCACTGAGCCACCATGATTATGAAGTACCCTAAAACTATTTGTTCTAGTTTTATTGCATGTTGAGCTATAGTTTTTCATGTACATTTAGTGAAAAACACCCCACGTCTCAAATACTTTATTTACAAAATAGAGATTTAAAAAACAAAACTTGTTCACTTAAAACTCCTGAGGTTGTTTTGAGGACAAGTGTGCAAAAACTTTGTTTACAATATCTGTTCTCAAAAAAAAAAGCAAAAAGTGGTTAAATCTTGGGCAAAAACCTGTAATTAAGTTGTAATCAATAATACATGACTTAATATTCATTTTATTGACACTCTCAACTTACCTAATCATTACTTAGGGAATTGACAATTTCAATTATTTTCTATACCCTAGTTTTCAAAGACGTTTTGCTCAAGCTTTCTCAGGCAAATCCCTTTAAGTACTATCTGATCTTAGAAGATTTCAGTTCATTCAAATAAGAAGATGCTGAAAACTTAATGAGGGAAAAACTTTGTCCCTGTTTTGACTTTAAAGACCAGGAGGACAGTAAGCCACTTCAAAGCCTGTCTTTTAATCTTCTCATTGTTGAGCTCTTTGTTGTGAGGGGACAAGGGGGTGTGATTTTTATCCCTGTAATCAGTTTCTGTCAAGACAAGCTTTCTAAACATTTGTTAAGGGGGAGTTACGGAACTATTATGTGTGGTCACTGGTCTCTCACCCTTAGTTGATAAAAGGAGAGATGAGTGTCAAGTCAGCAAACCTCTAGTCTGGGTTAGTTTTCTTCTGGAGGATCTAGAATTGAAGCCGCTATCCACAAACACACTTCCAGTGAAGGAAGATTGAATTTGAAACTGTCAAGTTGTGGCATGTTTGACTTCGTTCTAGAAAATATGGAAGGTAAAAGTCATTGATTTTTTTTTTTTTTTCCTTTTCAGAAATATTTGGAAGCTTTGATAAAGAAATGTTGAGGATGGAAGTTGGGGTTTGAGGGCAGAGAGACATTATTGTGTCAACTAAAATAGTTGTTTTAAAGATTTATTATTTCAGTTTATTTTCTGCTGCCTTCATATGTAAATGGTGTGTATAAATATAATCTCTAACATTTGCTACTTTGTATGTGTGAATATGGTGAAAATGGGTTCAGAAATTTTTAAATTATATAGGTCTTTATGTCTGTCAAGAAATTCAAATAGACTTCAAGAGTGGCCTGAAGTCATCAAATAGAAGCAAACAGGGGAAAAAGTGAGACTTGAAAATATTTTTCTCATTTAAGGCAAATAGCCTTTTTTTTTTTCATGTTTATTCAGTATTAGCCAATGCATTTTAAGAAGACATTTTAGGATTTAGTGTCTTTGCAGTACATATTAGATTCATTGTGATTCCTTTTGCAGAGTTTAATGTTTGTGTATGTCTGTGTATGTGGCTTCAATTATTGTGTTTTAAATGCAGTGTAACTCCCCTAGGCTTTTAGTTTTGTACTCTACATGGATAGCCTAATCTAGGTTTATATTTCCTCTGGAAACTTAGTGTCTATGTGTAGATTTTTAAGTGTATGCTTTTATTTATACTCCTTTTTAATTGTGCTCTTCAAGTAAAGACCATTTATACAAATGCTTAATTCATAGTACGTTTTCTTTATAAATCTGTAAGTAACTTATAAGTCCAGTTTGAGGGTGGTATTAACTTTCTGAGAATCTAATAATGCAGTTTTAGAATTTTCAAGGACATTTTGGAAGGTTATTCGGTATCTCTGAAATGTAGGAATTTCAAATATATCAAAAGCACTGTTTGATCATGCACTGTATGGTTTAAATTGTGAAATAAAAGGCAATGCAATAAATGTTTAATACCTATTAATTTCTTTTTGAGCTTTCTCTAATAAAGTAGGAAGACAGTAGTTCTTCTTAGGTCTTCCATATGCTTCCAAACATTTGATAATCTCTCATTCATGAAACCATATGGAAAACTAAAACAGCAGGTCGTTATGGTTAGTACAGAGGTCATTTCTCTTAACATCTGGGCTCCTTAATTGTCTAAAGCTAGAGTTAGAGAGGGTAAATTATGTTGGTTGATATTTCATCTATTGTCTTTTATGCCTCAGAGAGCAAAATCCTGGATAATTAATGCACTGCCTAGAATGAGAAGCCCTCACTTAGAGAGATTTAAAATGGAATCTAATAATCAATTTCATTATTGGACTTGTTCAAAAATTAAAGATAAATATTAATCAAAATCACACTATCACTATTCTAGTGCTGTAGAGAATTTTGAACCTTCTTATTCTTATTTCAAAACACTTTCAGGGGTTATATTCAGATTTATCTTTAATTTAGCAGTAGCTGGACTCAGAAATAATTTGTTGTTTAAGGGCTGAAAATACACTTTAGCAAACCATGTTTTTAGCAAAAGTTTAAAGATTGTCAAAGCCCATTATCTGAAAATATGATTTACTTACTATAATATGCTAAACTTCATAGAACAATTGTAAAATACATTTGCTTTTTTATGATTGCAAAACATATTTACTAAGTGAAATAGGAATTTTAACTTGGATTGCTTAAAAAGATTCATATATGACAGTGAAGTAGCCCATGGAGAGTGTAGACTTTCCACTTTTAGTTTTCATCCTGACTCCAGATTAACATCCTCATGAGGTGTAAAGGTGAACATTTTACAAATGGTCCTGCAAGTATTAAGCTTTATCATCATAGACCAAGCTTGTGTGTCTCTCCTAAAATCCCTGCTGAAATAGTCTTGGTTTTAGGCTATTCAAACTAATTGAGAGCGAAGATGTGATAAACAGTTGATGTTTATTTTCTGAATGGCACTTTAAAATTGATACATATTCCTAGAGCTTTGAAAGTATTAATTGAATATCTTCTTTGTTTCCAAATAGACTAACACATTAAGTTGAAATCACTCATAAAGCAGCCAAAATGTTGATGCTACACTGCAGGCATTTTTCCTTAAAAAAATACAAATAAAGTAGTTAAAATTAACCCTATACATTCAGATATAAAAGCATTAGTTGATACATGTTTTGATATAAGATAATGCTAAATAAGGGTGACTCATGATGGACTATATATCTGTTTTATGCTTAGAGTTTATTACTGGTCATCACAGAGACCATAATGTTTTATATATATAAGCTGCTGACCTTTCCTTGCCAACTAGAGACTATCCTGGCTCATATATGAATCATAATTTTCCTTGCAACACAAGATACATATTGATATTAACAAGCCTGAATGGTGCTTTATAGTAAATATTGTCTTTTTTCCTATGGTCAGTTTTTTTTCTGGGACCCAGAGGAAGCACCACCCCCCTCATCTTTCATCATGTAAACCTGCTTTCCACCTCTCTTTCTGTTCTCTATCTTCTTTCTCCTTATCTTTTACCTTCCCTTCCCCTCTTTATATAGGCATAAGATAGTCTATATTTTATTTCATATATTTTTTTGAAAAGCTATGCATCTCATTCTTTATTTAAAAATTGGCATATAATGTGTTTTGAAAAATCACTACCCCTGAATACAATTAAACAAATTTCATGTATTTGTGATCTTTTGCTTCTAAGGCCCTTGCTTGAAATTTTTGGCATGTTTCAGTGATCTGGATTTAAGAAAATTCTATTTTTACTGTTATACTAGTGATGTTTATAACTTCAGATATATTTTATATTACATTAATTGTTCTGAGCAGCAATTTTTACAGCAATCAAAAACTTTAAGTCTGTCTTTTAAACTTTATTAGGTAATTATTTCAAGTGGATGAATATCCTACCCAATTCATCCAGAAAATATCAGAGATTTAATTAAACAAAAAGTAAATTCTATTTGGGCGTAGAGTTGTCCTGTAACAGGAGCTTCATTTCCCATTCCTGCTGAGAAAGTGTTTACATTAATAGTCACCTGCAAGGTGGTAAGAGAGACAGAATTCTCATATTTATTCAACGTGTCAGCTCTTTGTGCTAGCTGCAGGTAAACTACAAATTTATGTCTTCCTACTTAGCAAAATTGTAATTAACATTAACATTTCTCAATGAAATAAATACTTAGGGAGAAATCTCAAAGGAATCACTGTTTCCTTTTTAGTATGAAACCTCATGAAATTAGAATGAAAATAAAACCTCTTTTATTCTGTTGTTTGCTAGGCTTAGTCGCAACAGTATAATATTGGGTTGGCCAAAAATTTCATTCAGGTTTTTCGTAACAGCTGATGAAAAGCCAGAAGGAACTTTTTGGCCAACCCAATAGTATACACACAGTGGTTCTGTAGTGGATATGTCAGAGAACTTTGATAACCACACATCTTCTTTCAGTGACTGTTTAGCTGCTTGTGTACCGGCGTTTACAGAGCAAAATGGATGAAAAGTCAAGAGAAAACACTCAGTATCTGGTTAAGGTAATGCACATTCAATCTCCTAAAGTTTGCACAGCAATTGAAATGGCATCTTCTATAAATAATGCCATGCTTCCTGGTATTTCTATCATTTACAGCTTATAGTAGCAAGAGCAGCCCCAGCACAATATTTCTTAATCCTCCCAATGCCTTATGCATGTATAAATCATCTGAGCCCTGGCAGAATCTTGTCTTGACCCTCCAAGACTTTTATTGCCCTTTCATTCATTTTTTATTGCCTCTTCTTTCTTCTTCTTCTTTTTTTATTTCCTAAATCCATGAGCTGAAAAGGGGGTTATAGTTTTCATTTTCTTGTGAATGATGTATATATAGTTTCTTCCCCAGCATGCTGTCAGGGTTGCAGGAAAGAAAAGCTTCTCTGTTATGAAGAGCCAACTGAAGCAAATGAATCATTAGAATGATGAAAGGTCTGCTGGGGACAGTGTCTTTCCTCTCAGCTGTCAGTTAACAATGACACCTAATCCTTAGCATTTACTGAGTGTAAAATAAAGGTCCTTAACCATTTTATCACCCATACTTTAAACCTGAAAACTTCCCTGCCCCCAACTTTCTTTCTTTTTTTTTTGTAGCTTTTTAATCCTTGGCTTTTTTTTTTTAAATTAGATGAAACTAACATTTAAGATTAGTTGGAGCCAAAAATCATTTCCCCCTACTCTGTCATATGTTGTATTCTTTTTTTTTTTTTTAATTATTTGGAAATCTATAAAACTTGGAAATACAATAAATTACCAATTTTTTTTTCTTTTTCTCTTTTTTAATTGGTGAGAAATTGCTGTACAATGTTGTCTTGTTTTCTGCCATACAACAATGCAAATCAGATATAATTTTATATATATCCCTTCTGTATTGAGCCTTCCTCTTCTTTCCTCATTCCATTCCTCTAGGGCATTGCAGAGCATGCCCCGACTTTCTGTTCACTCTTCTCCTTCTTTCCCCCTTCCCTTTTTTTCCTGTTTTGTTTCTGTTTTTGGTCCTTAAATACATCCTTACTGTGTTCTTATCACAGTAGAAATTTTGCTTTGGTAAGGACTCAAGATTCAAAGATGACTACATCATTTTTGCAATGAAGGAACTTGCAGCCTACAGGGGGACATACAGGTGCAAGCTATGAATTATGATATTCTGTGAATATGAGCAGTGATAGAGGCATGAACAAACATAGACGTGAAGGACGTATCAGTGAACTCTGGCTAGGACAGCAAGGATAACTTCACTGAAAGTGAAGTTTTCTATCTAGGGTCTTAAAGCTTTAATAGAAATTTTGCAAATAAATAAGAGTCAGGAGGAAATACATTAATAAAAACATATTCAGGCATTAGCAGCTAGAATTTAGAAAAAACAGGGTGAAAAGAGTGAGGTTGTGATTGAAAAGAGGACTGGAAATGTTTCAGAAGTCACACTGGATTTTTTTTTCTTTAATTGTTATTGAAGTATAGTTGCTTTACAATATCGTATTAATTTCTATGGTACAGCAAAGTGAATTAGTTATTCATATACCTATATCCCCTCTTCTTGATTTCCTTCCCATTTAGGGACCACAGAGCATTGAGTTGAGTTTCCTAAAGTCAGATTGTTAAGAGCTTTGTGTACCTCTAAAACTGGAGACCTTATTCTCTAATGATGGATTTTTAATCGGAAGAATCATCAAATGGAATCTATGACATTTGCACACAATATCCATTAGGACAGGAACTTTACAGAGTTGACAGGCATCAGTGAGTACACAGTTAACAAATGTCTGTCCTAAAGTTTGCAGGGGGTCAATGTGACAGTAGAATTCCTAAGGGGAGATATCAGAGATGGGACGTGGTGAGGAGACAGTGTCATGAGCTAGGTGAGAGATGATGACAACCTGAGCTAGGGAAACAGGTGTTGCTTTGATGAGAAATGTGAACTGGAGAGGTGAAATGACTTTGGACATAATATTGACAGGGCTCAGGGCTTCCCTGGTGGATCAGTGATAAAGAATTGACCTGCCAATGCAGGAGATGCAGCTTCCATCCCTGGATTGGGAAGGTCCCCTGGAGAAGAAATGGCAGCCCACTCCAGTATTCTTGCCTGGGAAATCCCATGGATGGAGGAGCCTGGCAGGTTACAGTCTGTGGGGTCACAAAGAGTCAGACATAGCAACCGAACAACAACAATATTGATAGGCCTCAGTGACTGATAAAGTCTGGAACTTCAGTGGGGAGATTAAAGCATTCGGCAATAGGACTAAAGTAACTTCCAAATAAGATAAGATAGGCAAGAGAAAATGTAGATTTGAGGGGGAAATGGATAATTCTTGTTTGGTGGTGGTTTACTCAGCTGTGTCCAACTCTTGCGATCCCATGGACTATAGCCCACCAGGCTTCTCTGTCCATGGGATTTTCCAGGCAAGAATACTGGAGTGGTTTGCCATTTCCTTCTACAGATTCTTATTTGGGGATACTTTATGTTTGCATTCAGTAGAGTACATTGCTCATCTACATAAGAGATGGAGAAGTAAAATTAGGAACCATCACCCCAGTGTTAATAACCAAGCTGGCAGAAGCAGAAGAGATTCCTCAGGAGAGCCTCACATCAGAAGGTCACTATTTACGGGGAAGATTAAGAAAGTTATCCAACAGGAGAGGAGGAGGAGACACAACCAAAAAAGTAAGAAGTTCCAGGAAAAGTGTAGATTGCCTACTCTCTCCTTTTCTCCTCCTCTGTGTCTGACATTCTTCTCTTGGTTTTTGAAGATACAACAGGCTCGTCTGTTACTGAAAGTGGGGGTCTGCCTGCTTACCTCTCTGAAGCCGATAAAGAGGCAAGGTTGATGGAAAGTTTATTTCCAAGGCCAGCAACCCTGGGGAGGTAGGGAGAGTGGACTCCTGACCAAAAGTCAATGCCCCCCTCCCCCCGCCACACACTGACAATCAGCGGGCATGAGCTTTTATAGATGGAAGGAGGGGGCTAAGTGTAGAAACAGCACAGTCAGCTCTGACAGCCAGGCGGTGAAATTGCTCATGCGGTGGCCCAACCAGCATCATCTTGATTGTTTTAAGTACAGTTGATCTTCAGTCCCAGGGTCAATTTGTTCCCATTTCTCTGAGATCAGCTCTCAGAATTGTGGCAGCTTATGTTATGACTACAGTCTGATCATGGTGTAGTTAACTTCTTCCACCTGGTGGGGGTTTTAGTACCTATAAAACGACTAAAAGGAAATGGGGCAGATTACTATCTATAGCTCTTGGAGAGGAACTAAAGGTCCTCAACTATGCTTAATGACTAAATGTTATTATTCAGTTTTGTTGGACTGTTTTTCTTTGTTTCTGCATTTTCTTACTTCTCGGATTAAACTTATTTCTTGGCTAAAGTTTTTCCACAGACAAAAGGCAGATTGAGGAGATGGAGGGCAAGAACCCTAGGTCCTGCCGTGTTGCACATCCACAGCATTCAACATGAGACATGACTGATGGTGGAAATTTTGCTCATCTTCTTTTGTCAACTCTAGGCCAAGTTGAATCACTTAGGAATTTAATGACAGTGGGTGAACAAACACCACATTATTCTTGAAAATATTTAACAGGCAGGAGACAAAACAGAGAATTGGTAGAGGGAAGAAAATGAAGGAAGTAATTTACTTATTTATTGTTGCCGACTTCTGTGGCTTGCCATGGAGAAGTTTACACTAGTGAGTTTAGAACCAGAACTGTCAAAGCCTATGGAAATTTTTCTGGACTACGACCAGTTTCTTAGGTTAAAGGCAGTCATCCCTGAGATCACCTGGGCTTCAGCCAACAAAACATTCATGAAGAATCACATATAAGCAACCATGGAATCCATCCCATGCACTCTGAGCATCTGGGTTTTCCATTTTGTGTGTTTGTTTTCCTGAGAAAACTCTTTGCAGGGGAGATTTTTTGTTTTGTTTTGTTTTTATTTTTTGCAACTATTGATGTGGTATGTTCTGCATCAATGTTTTATGACATAATTCATATTTCTAAATCCTAATTCCTTAAACTGTATCCAGTTTGACTTCTGTCTGTGCCATCTTTGAAGTCAGCATTGATTCTAAACACAAATGGTGCAATGTATGAATGAAGAGTATTATATGGGAATTTTACTTAACAGACTTATGGGAGGTAAATGATCAACAAAACAACTTTCAAAAGCTGAGTGCTAGATCATTCTTATCTTATTTCTTTGTATTTTGATACTGTTTCTAGCCTACCTGCCTGATAATATGGAAATTTAATACTGGTTCCCAAAACCTGTCTGAAAGATTTATAAGCCATTTCTCTCTTCCAATGGTTGCATATAGATCTCACAGTCTATAGTGATCAATTACCTTAATTCCATAGTAGAATATACTTCAATGTAACATTAATGGCTACTGGGACTAAATTCATAAGAATAATTACCTTATTGAAACAAAAATGCAGGAACAAAAGAGCTCCCACTCCTAAGGAAGCAAGTGCCTCTTGATATCAGGTGTAGCTAAATAAATAAAATATTTGATGTGATATTTAAACCAAATTTATCTGTTTTAATGAAGTGGTAGAAATATAACAGGAATATTTTCTGTAATTTATTTTGTTAACATTGGGCTTCCCAGGTGGCTCAGGGGAGCCACCTGCCAAGCAGGCAATCCAGGTTCGATCCCTCGGTTGGGAAGATTCCCCTGGAGAAGGAAATGGCAACCTACTCCAGTATTCTTGCCTGGGAAATCCCATGGACAGAGAAGCCTGGCGGGCTACTGTCCAAGGGGTCATAATGAGTTGGACACGGCTGAGTGACTAAGCACAAGCACCTTCTGCAACCCCATGCTGGAAGTTCTCGCCTCCAGGTCTCCCCAGTAGTGTTGTTGTAGAATTTCTGTGTAGAAGTGGCTCATGTCTAGAATGTGTTTAGAAGTGGGTACCAGATTCCTCTTCTTAAAGTTTCACTTCCAGAGCACGCAGTGTATGTGTTTGCTCGTTTGAGGGTCATAGAGGTAAAGCTCCTTTATCCCAGTGCATTTTGCCCCTCACTTTCTCCATCTCCTGATGCTCAGAGGCCCTGGCAGTGTTGCGTGTTTGTTCTCTCAAGCATCCTTTCAGATCCCAGTGTTGCAACTGTCGTTGTCTGCTGTGCTCCGGGGACCTCTTTTGAATGTCACTTAATTGCAATGTTCTTTCTCATTTCTCTGTTCAAATACAGAATTGTCTGCATTGCTGCTCAAGACACAATATTCTTTGCAGGACCTATCACGCCCCAATGTTAGAGTGAAGACTTTGTTCCCCGTGAATGCAGGATGCACTTCTTTGAACTCTCAAAACCTTTCGTGCAGTTTGGTTTAAACATCTCTTGTAGACTTTATTCAAACCCTCTGCCTTAGATGTGGCATATGAACCAAACTGAGGAAGATATGATTAAAAGGTACTGGATGCTGTATCCCTGGTCCTTTCTCCTCTTTTGCAGTTACCCACTCCCGCGGGACACATGGATGTCTCAATCTTTTTTTCCCACAGATTGAGCTCTTTCTTGGAAGGACATGGAGTGACATGCCAAATCAATCCCTGTTCCACCATACTCTCAGTTGGAATGCTAGTGTGAACATGGATCAATTTTCAGGCAGAAGCACCACCCACTTCAAGTCAATATTCATTCAAAAGACGTGTGTGAGGGAAACCACTCTAAATACTGCATGTAATCAGATTTTTTTCTTATTCAGTTGTGTGTTATATGCTTTATTTAAGGAATACATACACCAGCTTTTCTTCACTAACATTGATCATAGTAGTAAATGTGACCCCAAGATATTATTAGGTTCAGTTATCTGTTTACACTCTAGTGTTAAGGAGTGATGGATTATTGTTCTTATTCCTAATATTTAAAAAAAAGAAGTAACTGACTTTATGGCAACAAACATGGTAATTTAGGTAAAGAACCCACCTGCCAACGCAGGAGACATAAGAGACTCGGGTTCGATTCCTGGGTCAAGAAGCTCCCCTGGAGGAGGGCATGGCAACCCACTCCAGTATTCTTGCCTGGAGAATCCCATGGGCAGAGGAGCCTGGCAGACTACAGTCCATGGGGTCACAGAGAGTCAGACACGACTGAAGTGACTTAGCACACACACAGATATCTAAAGAAATGGAGAGAAAAATTTCACAGGGACTCAAAAGGGTGATTAACCAATGTCAAATGACAAAGCTACAACAATTTAGTAATAAGTCTGATGTTCTTTATCAAGGGGAATCAACCCATGGATTGGGAAAGCTCAGTGCCTCACAGTGGTGGAACAGTATTCCTGAGGGCGATGGGCAGGAGCCTGTTTTAGGAGCTGGAGAAGCTGTCATGCTGCAGCAGGGCATGATTAGCTAGAAGGTCAAGGATTTCCTTATAAGGCTGGCAGGTCCCGTTTTCTAGAGTAAGCTGATTTGGACAGTTGTGATTGGTGTTAGATTTCTATGGCAGTGAGGCATTTCTGAAAGTGCGTGCTGAGTTCATTTTGATTTGTGACCTGGGCCAGGCTGCTGGAAGCCCTGCATTTTGGGGTCCGGATACACAAATTAATGTTTTCACCAGTATTAACATGAAATCGACAGCTTCCTACTTTTCTCTCCCCATAACTCTTATCTTACTACTTTTCTTATTCCTTTCCTTTCCTATCCATCCATTCTTATATTTGTTCTTTCTCATTTATCTTCTCTATGATATTTTCTCATCATCTATTCTTCTTCCTATGGTTTTCCAGTTTTCTTCTTTTCTTTTTTCAACTTGAAGAGCGGTTAAATTGACAGGCAGAGCAAGACAAGTGAGGAAGGAAAAGAAATGCTCAGCAGTGGGGGAAGATAACATTGTGTGTGTGTGTGTGTGTGTGTGTGTGTGTGTGTATGTGTGTGTGCGCGCGTGCGTGCATGTGTATCCACTCTGAGTTGACTCAGGGGTTCAGATGGACCAGGCATAAGAAATGTTTCCTATATAGCAATTTACTGCTCACTTTTTTTTTTGGTTAGATATTTTGTTTGTCCTTTAAGGGAATATTTTTCAGAGGAGGGATTGGGGTTTGGTTTGGTTTATTTGTTTTGGTTTTAGGAAAGATCTCTAAATGAAATTGAGCCTCAAAATATTAAACTGTTACTATCTTTCTTGAGATGCATTTTTTAAAACTGTTTTTGTTGTTGTTGTTCTTCTGAGGCCAATTATTATACTCTTGTTTGAGGAACTGTCAATAGAAAAATGTCATCTCCATCTTACACATGAAGAAAATGGGCCCAAGGAGTTTCAGCCACTTGCCAAGTAGCACATGACTACATGACTGCTGGATCCAGAACTCTGTGATAAAACTTCAACTTCATTTGCTTGAATTACCAATAGTATTTTATTCCGAGGCACTTTGCACAGAGCACTAGTAGCTTCGCGCCTAAACATGGGTGCATACACCCTCTTAGGTATGCATTTGTACCCACATGGTCGCACCCTGTTCGTTGATTATAGAACAAGATGACTGCCTCAGGCTGGAGTTGATGAGATGTCCTTTCTAAGTAGTTTAGTCTAGGATTCATGTAAAATTAATAAGTGCATTTACAAAGAAAACTATCAGGATGTGAACATGAATAAAGACTGATGCATTTTCAAAAACATCAAACCAGGATAGTTGATCAACTGGCAGAATTAGGATCTCAGTGGTTCACCACTTTTCTTAAGAAAATACAAACACCTAGCAAGATGTAAAAGAGTTAATCAAATCAGTCTTATAGGGATTTAATATATGCCTAAGTTTTTTAATGGCTTAAAGAAAAACTGATGGATCCTGTATTAAAAAATATAATCAGGTAACTTCTGGAAATTCTTAAAGCAGCAGCTTATTAGTAAAATGTCTAAAGTTAAAACTACTCTTTTCTCTGTTTTGGGAAATCTCTGTTTCGTGAAGAAAAAAACATCTTTTGAGGGAATAAGAATTTCTCTACTACATAGATTGCTTGAAATTTATTTATAGAATGTAAATAAGAAAAGAATAAAACTGTATTGGTAACTAAAATAGAACTGTACCTCCTTTGCCTTGGGGACAAGGTCAGTTAATCAGTAAATGGATTGGCTGTCTTACAGGCACTGTTCAGTAGGACCTTTCAGTTCCTATCTTCACTTCATCTACACACTTTCAGAGGTCACTGTTTCTTTTCTTTACTTTTTGTATGACGACTTCCATTATGCAGACGTAGAGTCAACAAGGAAAAGGAAGATGGAGAATTTATTCTTTAAAGGTGAAAATGTAGTAAGATAGTAGCCAGTGATAAAGACATAAGGCTGAGATTATGTGGCAAAAATAATTTAAGTTCTGGAAACAAAATATACTTTGAGATATCATCTGGTCAACTTCCAGGCAAAATTAAATTTCAACCAAACAGTAAATTAAACCTAATTTCAATACTCTTCAAAATTCCAAAACACCTCTGAACTTCAGATCGCCATCTGTAATATATAATACTATTTAAAGTAGTCCGTATCCATTAAGATAATATTTTTTAAATGTGACAAGCCTCACATGATAAAGATATTCACAGAATAATGAAGATTATAAAATTATCAATGGAGCAATGTCTACTAAGTTCTGCAACTTTAAAATGGCTAACATGATAAAGAAACCAGAAGAACAAAAAGAATGTGTGCTTTAAAGTGCTTATGCTTCCAGCCTGTGGTGCAAAGTTGGAGCAAACACAGAAGTTATTGAACAAAGAACATACTCTAGCTGTTTCTAACAGCTGTTTGACAATGTCCACCTGCTCATCTATATATTTACAGGTTCTTAATATCAAATGGGGCTTCCCTGGTGGCTCAGACGGTAAAGAATCTGCCTGCAATGCAGGAGACCTGGTTCGATCCCTGGGTTAGGAAGATCCCTGGAGGAGGAAATGGCAACCCACTCCAGTATTCTTTCCTGGAGAATTCCATGGACAGAGGAGCCTGGTGGGCTACAGTCCATGGGGTCGCAAAGAGTTGGACACAACTGAGTGACTAACACACACAATATCAAATGCATCCTTCCTTCTATCAGCTTATTTTCTTCTCCTAACTATCCAGGATGGGTTGGCTGATCATTTTGACTGAGTCTGAGAAGGAATAGAGTATGCAGCAAGTGCAATTAATATTCATTTATATGCAGAGCTAAGTAATACGAGGAATTTAAAGTTGTCTTATCCTGCAGATCATTTTTAATACCAAAACTTTCTTCATACAGAAAGAAAGAGTGTTCCTGACACCACAGGGTCACGAGATTCTCCTGGGGTCCCAGAAATGCTGAGTCCAGGCTTCCAAACCTGATGCCTTTCCATTGAACAAAATCAGTCTTCCAAATTCCACTCATGCTTGAACTCTACACTGCTGATTTTCTCTTGCAATAGCAGAAAAGGACAGTTTCCTTTAGAAAGAAGAGCAGATATCTGTAAGATAAATTTGTAGGGTATCATGGCCATACAGTTGAAACTCTCTTCCCCGATATATTTGGACTGGAAGATGTTCAGTTAATTAATCCACTGAAAATGTTGGCTAAAGTAGGGAACTGTGAAACAGGACATATACGATGTAGAAATTTTGTATCGATTTAAAACATTTAAGTGTATATGCAGTTGCCAATTTTGATGTGAGACTGGGCTTTTTGAGTAGGAATGTAGTGATTGGTTTTCTTCTTATCTTTTTATCACTTGCAAAATTTAGCACTTGCAATTTTCATATTCAGTTTCTTTACAAAGTAATGTGAGCTCAGAATCTTCCTAGATTTCTATGATTTGTTTTTAAAGTCAGGTTAATATACTGAGGTGCGATTTTTTTAAAAACCAATTATTACTTTGGTCTTGCTCACATCTAACTTAATAATGACTTTATGTCATTCTTATACAGCAAATCCTTAAACTCATTTTCATGGGAACACCTCTCTTTGTTTTTTGCCTCCATGTTTGATCACTTCATGTTACAAACACTACACAGTAATATTTATGAAACTGAAAACATCAGGCCATTTTTCTGTAGGTATTGGAATGAAGTAAATGTTTTTATATCAAATAAATTTATGAAATGCTATAGCAAGTTATGCAAGTTTCCTGACCGAATAACTTTATCATGGCATTTGCAACAAGTCTGACTTACATTCATGCGTTTAGCAATAAACACAATTTACCCAGCTGATGGAAGCAGAATTAGACAGATCTACAAGAAAGAAGCCAGCCACAAAACCTATTCAAGTCCTGTGAGGAAAAATGAGTCTGTTTTATAGAGGGAAATGGAGAACGTTGGTTACCCAAGACACTAAGGGAAGCTAGTGAAGAAACTCTCTTATATATTATTTATTACGTCAAGTTTGTGAAAATTCTGTGTCCTATATAGGTATTTCTGTTTATACACACACACACACACACACACACACACACACACACACATATACATATATATATATATATATACATATGTATATATATATATATATATATAAAGTTGTCCTCATGCATAAACTGCAGAGTAAATACTCTAAAATCACTCTCTTCTGCATGGCCTCTGTCCTCAAGTTTCCATCTGTCTTTTTCTATCTCTATTCTTATGTCTCTTTTTTTTCTCTTTTATTCTTTTTCTAACCACATTTGGCAAAAAAAAAAATTTTCACTTATAAATAATTTTCAAGGTTAAGCCTTCTGGCGTTAGAAATGTTGTTTATCTTCTGGGGAGTACTCAAAGTAAGATGTTGCTAATCTAGAGAAAATAGAGTTGACTTTGCTCCCAATAGGAAGAATAGTTCTTACATCATTCTAAAATTCCTACAACAGCATGTTTTGTTGATACAAAATCATGATAACTTAAACACTCATCTCCTATCAAATTATCGAAGGACAGTTTTGGTGGTGTTATTCAAGCAAGTGTGTGTTATGGTCTGACTGTTAGGTAAGACTATTTTGTGCCAGCAGAGCATAGTGAACATCCGTGCTTGTCCCAGTAACAAGTGACTCTTGGATGTCAAAAGAGTATTCAATGTTTCTGAATTTTAATTCTCATCTGTATGATGGACATTATAAAACCTCTACTGCAGGATTATTAAGGGAATTAAATACAGTAAAATGTGTAGAAATGCCAAACACAGTGCTTGGCAGGCATATAGTTGGTGAACAGTAAATATTACTTTTCCTTTAGATTACACTCACCACGTGACCTCTCAGTGCCAACAATGACCTTCATTCTTAAAGGCAAAGTTAACCTTTTACTATTTATACATTTCTTAACATGTTATGGGCTTCCCTGGTGGCTCAGTTGGTAAAGAATCTGCCTCCAGTGCGACAGACCCTGGCTCGATCCCTGAGTTGGGAAGATCCCCTGGAGAAGGGAACGACTACACACTCCAGTATTCTGGCCTGGAGAACTCCATGGACTGTATAGTCCACAGTGTCACAAAGAATCAGACACGACTGAGCGACTTTTACTTTCATGGCAACTTTAACATGTGAAGTGCCGTCAGCTTGTTTTATTCTTGGCTAAAGAAATCTTTCCAAGACTGATTACTTAACTTCTTCTAGGGCAGTCATATTTTCTCATTTGTTTTGGGTTCTAGAAATATGTCAGAAAAAAATAAGAAAAGTAAATGATTTACCAACCTGAGTTGCACATCATCAAAGGCAATTATTTATGTTATGGAGATCTCTCTTCAATTTAACTTCATTCTTTCATATTGAAAGAGGAGAAATAGTTAGAAAGTTGTCATGGTTTGTTTCTTGTCAGGATCCATTATGGGAAACCATAGAGCAAAAAATAACTGAAAATAACCTTGAAACTGTAAGAAATCTTTCTTACCTTTCAATTACCTATCACATAGTGGACTAGATGGAGCAAACATGGTAGACCATTTGATGGGCGAACAGATTTTTACCTGCTGCTTTAGAATCCTAAGCAGAAGACATTATATTTTAGGATCGATAATGTTTGTTAGGTGATAGTTTGCCTCCTTGAAAAGCACATTTTATTTACTCAGCAAGTAACTTGAAAACTTTCATGGGAAAGTATTTAAGCCAAATAATACAGTAGTTGCATTAGCAACTTTATTGTACTCCTGCTCCTTCAAGACTCTCAGCAGCCGAGTTTTTGTTTGCCAAACAGAAAGTATATATTTATTGTAGACTTACTGACCATAAGAGATGGTTCATTCTGTTGGCAATCTCTCTGTGCATGTCTGTGTAGTCACTTCAGTCATGTCTGACTCTTTGCAACCCAATGGACTGTAGCCCACCAGGCTCCTCTGTCCATGGGATTCTCTAGGCAAAAATACTCTCTGTTTACCAAGCTATATATGGCATTTGGGTTTTGTTGACTGCATCATACTCTTCAGGGTATATTTAATGTGTAACACTTCTATTGTGGTGGAGACTCTTGAAGATTTTAAATTCTCTATTAACTCAGACAGCACACAGAGTTAACAAATGAAGCCTACTGGTCCGTCTAATTTAGAGATTATGATATTTTCTTTCCCAGGAAGTTTGGCTTCCAAATGATCACATTGAGTGGATCTAGTGTCTTTATACTTGTACATTCCAATGGAGGTTGATACAACATCACAGTTCCCTGTCTCAAATAACCTTTCAGCTTTTAACTGGCCACTCGTTTTTAAGGTTGGCTGAGAGCAGAAAATAAAACTTCCATGGTCTGGTAATCATGGTCTGGTAATCATAGGTTGCCCTTATTTGTAACATGTTCCCCTTGGGTTAAGTCACAGATCTGCTTTAAAAAGCAGATCAATCCTGTCTGGAACAAAATATCAATCAGATGTGACCAGAGTTTTGAAATTTGATGAAAACATAAAACTTTCTAGTTGAAACTGACCCGTGCTTTGGTGAGAGGTTTAATTGTTCTGTACCACATCTCAGCTGTTTTTATTTTTCTCTAGTAAACAGAGTATTTCCATGTATGATATAAAAATAATCAACTGAGGATGTAACTGAGAGTGTATTGAAAAATATTTCTCCTTCCAATTTATTGAAAATATCAAAAATACTATGTTTAACTTTTTATTAAATGTGAAACTTTGTATACTTCTATATTGCATGTAAGAGAGAGGAGCAAGGTCAAAGAATTTTTCTAATTAACTGAACATTTTGATCTTTGGTCAAAAGCATCTAAAATCTAAAATTCTTCTGATATATTCTGGACCTATGGCAATGCTAAAAGCACTGATATATATTACTATATTTGATTTTACTGAAGCTAGGCTATTGCAACTTAAAAATGAACTTTTAGTTTTGGTTCTTATTAAAAATCTTATAGTTTGGTCACCTCAGGATTCTTGTGCTGGATAGCCATAATATTTTGGTGTTCTCCTTCCAGAATGTAATTCAATAAGTATAAAACTTTTACTAAGTTAACTCTACAGAGAGACATATTTGAAAACTTCCACTATTTGTAATGTGAAGTGAATGTAATGTGAACCTCAAGACTTAAAACTGCTTACAATTTGAAGTAGTCTTGAAAAACTAAAACCAAACCAAACAAAAGCAAACAAACAAAAATACAGGGTGTTTAAAACATCAAAATTACTCTAGGAGCTTTTTTAAAAGTACGAATTTGTGGTCACATCTTCAAATATCAAGATGTAAGGTATTATCATCCTTTCTTGGCTTTTTTGTAAAACATTTTTAAATACTGAGGTTCTGGGAAGTCCTGCAGAAATTAGCTCTATTTACCTTAGTGTAACCTGTAGTTTCTCAGATGGATTTGATCCTGGATAACTCTTTTTTTTCTGTCAGTGGTGCTTTTTATTTTTTTTTTTATTAAGGCATAGTTGATTTACAATGTTGTGTTAGTTTCAAGTGTATAGCATAATGATTCAGCTATAAATATATATATATAATTTTATATATTAATAAACTTAATATATAAATATATAATAAATAAATGATATATATTAACAAATATTATAATTTATAAATGAATATTGTATATTAATTATATATATATATATACACATACATATTTTTCAGGTCCTTTTCCCTTATCGGTTACTGCAAAATATTAAGTATAAAACTAGACTGTGAAATCTATTTTCTCCAGAGTATCCTTTGAGAAATGCTGCTGAATAAAACTGGACAAGATCCAAATTGTTGTTTATATCAGTACTGCTTTCTAATGCAATATGATTATAGCATATTTGAGAATGTGCCACATTCAACGCTATTGAAAACATTTTACCTCCATTTAGACCTATGAATGGAATATTTCTATTGCCTAAATGGTGTCTAAATATTGAATACTGAAGAGTCACATTACTTTTGTGTGAAATGGAGTATTTCCTGCCATATCGATAAACAATGATGACACAGCCCTCAGGGATTCTGGCCCTCCAAATATGAATTTCTGAGCCCGGGAAGAATAGTGCCTGCTGTCTGGCAGCCATTGAGCTGCCACTCCCTACAGAGAGGGAGGAACTAGGGTGTGGAAAATCAAATCTCAGGATGCTGGCCCCAGACAGCTGAGATGCACATGAAAGAAATTATTTCAGTGATTTCTGGTTGAACATCAGACTGTTGCATCTTGCATACATAGAAAAGCACTAAATTTCTTAATTTGAGATATCTGGTTTCCTTAATTAGCAATAATCTTTTTTTTAATTAATTAATTTTAATCCGAGGATAACTACTTTACAATATTGTGGGGGTTTTTGCCATATAGCGACATGAATCAGCCACGGGTGCACCTGTGTCCTCCTATCCTCAACCCACCCACCCACTTCCCTCCCCACCCCACCCCTCTGGCTTGTCCCAGAGCACCAGCTGACAATAATGTTTTGATGTTCAGACTACCTACCCCTTGTTGCAAACTTCAGTATAAACTGACCCCTCCCCACTGCCTGCTCAAAACGGTTCTCTCTGGGTTATTTGAGATGGTGTCTCCCAGGCTTGCAGTTCTAAAAATTCCCACCAAATAAAGCATAACTCAACTTTTAGGTTGTGACTCTTTTTTTAAGTTAACATTTGTATGATTTATTTTCTGACTGCATGAAATAATCAGGAAGAAAGCAAATAGATAAGGACGTAAGAGTGTTTTGTTTCAGTGGCCTAAGTGCCCGTTCCCTGAATGGAATCATGGTTCTGTGGAGCTAAACTACTAAAAGTGCTCTTGTCACCGTATTATTAGATATCTGCTGAATTGAAGTTTAGAAGCAAACGCACTTTCTTGGTGAGTGCTCCTTTTCATATCACAAGGCTTTACAAATAGACTGGTAAAAAGGCAAATTACAAATGCTTATTTATTGCCTTTAGTGGGATGATTTGAGTGAATAGACTTGAAACATATACATTGCCATATGTAAACCAGATGACGAGTGAGAGTTTGATGCATGAAGCAGGGCACCCAAAGCCAGTGCTCTGGGACAACCCAGAGGGATAGGGTGGGGTGGGGGGAGGGTTCAGGATGGGAGACACATGTATACTTATGGCCAATTCATGTTGATGAATGGCAGAAATCGTCACAATATTGTAAAGTAATTATCCTCTAATTAAAATAAATAATTTTAAAAATTATTGCCTTTAATTGGAGGGTCAAATCTAAAATTATGGTCAGGGATTGGGGCCAGAGAATTTGTCAAAATTAGTTACTTGAGTTTTTTAATGTATTTTAATATGTAATATGTTCAGAAGAAGTTTGAATTATATTTGTATTTTTCTTCCACTAGGGAAAGATATTAGAGACATTTTGAGTTTGGAGGTAGACATACAGTCACATTTATAAGAAAGGAAGCATTTCCATAACATTGGAAAATGTTATCAAAGAAGAGGAAAGAATCATTAGTTTTACCTCTGGAAAAAGGGAGGAAAAAGGGTGATTTGTTAATCAGTGTCTTATCACTTCACATGGGCCAGTCACTAAGCTAGGCAAACTGAGTACATTATATCACTGAAATAGAAGAAATTTTCTTTAAATCCTCTTATATTTACAGACAACATCATCTGTTGCTTAGAGTTTCTTTAAAAAAAAATTGTGATAATGGTGTGTGTGTGTGATAATGGACTTAGGTATTATATCTGTATTCACACTGTTTACTTCCTTTCTCTATTATTCCTTTATCTGCCCTGCCCTGTTTTGTTCCAATTCTTTCTTCCACTGTATAAAACAACTCTGTGCTTTTTACACAGTGAATCTGATATAAAATATTAAGAAACTAAATGAAGAGTCCTGCCTCCATGTGTTCTGTGTGAAGAGATGCTTCCCTTTGCCTTTGGTTTCCACTGAGCATCAATCTTCCTTGGATCATAAGCTCATCATTGCACCTTATCCTAAATACACATAAAGAATCTTCTGCTTAAAATTATAATGCTAGCAAGATTGTCAGAAAGCAGTTAATTATCCCCTTACATTTAGTGAAGCAAAAATAAAACTTCGTATGCCTGATTTCAGGTTTGTAGATGACCTAAAATTGTGTCCATGGGTTACTTTACACATTTAATTCACCTTGGTTGGTTTCATGATGCTGTCACCTGAGTGCCAATTAGTACACTGGACATCTGCCAAGAAGGAGATGAAATAAGGCCATCGGCTCATTTCATCTTGGCACTGAGGTTACTGCTAAGCTGTATTTAACCTGGTGCCAAAGGCCAAAGACATTTAGTCCAGGAACTGTATTGTATGCAGGAGCTTTACAATAAAGAGAAACTATGCAGGGATTGTCTTGCTTTTTCAGTCTTCTTACAAAAGAAAGATAGTGAAAACCTATCACAAACATTTCAGAGTTATGGTAACTGCTACCAGCTTACAAGGTGCATATTATAGATTTTTCCAGCATGCTAAAGCTTATCATTTACATAATTGTTAGTCACTCAGCCATGTCTGACTCTTTGCAGCCCCATGAATGGTAGCCCACCAGCTCTTCTGTCCATGGAATTCTCCAGACAAGAATACTGGAGTGGGTGGCCATTCCTTTCTTCAGGGCATCTTCCTGACCCAGGAACTGAACCTTCGTCTCCTGTGTCTCCTGCATTGCAGACAGGTTCTTTACCATCTGAGCCAGTTGGGAAGCCCATCATTTTTTATAAGGAAAATAAAAAATGCTGTTTCTCAGAGTCAAACAAAGGGTTTATCATCTGGAAGGCAGGGTGTATGCTCACTTGGCAGAAATGGGAGTTTAGAAATAAGGTAATAGTTGGGATTGATAACATTCAAACTAACAGGGCTAAGATCAATAATACTGATATTGGAACCTAAGGCAAAAGGAAAAATCAGTAATAGTGATGGTGTCTTTATTTTGATATTTCATTCATGATGGGTTTTTAAAATATTAATTTGTTTCTGTTAAAAGTTTTATGCTGATTACTATGTACTTTGATGCTCCTTAAATTTTGTACCATTTTTAATATTTGCTCTACAAACTAACATAAGCAGAAAACTGAAAAATTTTATGGAAAATTTCAGAAGAAAACATCACCATACTGACCCCACATTTCATATAACTAAATAATAGATCTCAAAGTTTCATCATTGCTAGCATTTGGAATTTTTCAGTGCATAATATTGAACAGTAAAATTCTCAGCATCATTGGAAAATGATGATAATAGACTGACTCACTGCCAAAATTTCATGAGGGGCAAGATAAAAGATATGTGGCTAAGCTACATGAAATTTATGTTTTCTATATTTAAACAGGGATCCTAGTCAAGGAAGAGTCCCTCACCCACCAGTTTGTGCTATTCTTTATAAATCAGAAAGATATTTTTATTTTGACTAAAGGAGAAGGTTAAAGTCCTGGCAGGAAGGTACATATGGGTGAAAAAGGAGACTGAATATGCAAGGAACTGACTGATTATTAAATCTTCTGATTACTAAATCTAAATCAAGTTGTAGATGCAAAATGAAAATTAAATATGATTTGCATGACATTTTGCTTGCTCAGACATCTTTTAGTGGAATAATGATTCGGTCTTGACCGAACTCTGAACCTCTGAATTGGATTTTCATTTTACTACCTTTCTTCTTTGCAGTTGTTAATATATTCCTAGCGTTAATATGTTCTCAGGTTCTAAGAAAAAGGAAAAGCCCCGCTGTGGCCAAGTTAGCATTTGGAATTCCCATGTCAACTCAAACATGGATAGCCAAACAAATCTGTTTATTGTATTTAAAATTATGCATATATTTAAATGTTCAATATATTTTGCTCACCTGAATCCCTTTATGAAACCTAAGTAGACCTATCCAGATGAATTAAATGAAAAGAAGTATCATCTTCATAGTTATCAAGGATCTTGCACTTCTATACTCTCTTTGAAGTTGATTCCCTGAATGATTTTAATATTACATATATTCTCTTCATTATAAGCTTATGTGCAAATGAATCCCTGCCTGATACAAGGTTACCAGCAAAAGTGTCTTTGTGTGAGCAAGCATATATATGAGTGTATGTATGCATTTGTCTGTGTGTAATCATTGTATTTGCCCACAATGGCCCTGCCTTTATTGGGAACAGAAAGTGGAGATCCGTATACTTTTTAATTTCTCCTGCTCGAAGACATACTACCTGCGAACAATTGTGACAATCATCTTTGTGTCAATGGCTCTTGTACTTGCCATGTCATGTCCTATTGCTGATGATGAACTTATCCAAAAAGGGATGCTCAGCTGCTTCTCTGTCTATCTCAGGAATCTTCTAATCTTCTAATGAAGCAGTTATTTGCAAACAGTGAGCCTGGAAAAAGATGATTGTATTGGTTTTGGCCAATAGGCAGCCATGGCAGGAGACAGATTGGAGGTGGGATAGAAGTGTGAGATCAGAGTATTTATTTCCCTGACTCCTTAGCTCTGGGATTGCATTGAATTAGCTCTGTATTTTGGCCTAATCCAATGGGAAAACTATAAGGCTGGAAACCTAGTTCTATCATCCATGCAAGTTAATCTCTCTGGGCAGGAGTCTGGGTGGAAAAGTGCAGTGTATCTGAAGGGACTTATGGACAATATCTGGCACATTATCTCTTAATGGAGCCTGCCCTGATACTTGAAAATTTATACCACTAAGAGTAATATTTTCTTTAGAAATTAATAGTAAACACGGATTTTTAATTCAGTTAAGTCAAATGCCTGTGTGATGCCATTCAACTTTAATAACAAAATGTTACATGTACTATGCCAGAAAAGAAAGAATGTGAAGTCGCTCAGTTTTGTCCGACTCTTTCCGACCCCATGGACTGTAGCCTACCAGGCTCCTCCATCCAAGGGATGTTCCAGGCAAGAATACTGGAGTGGGTTGCCAGTTCCTTCTCCAGTAGATACACTCAAAGTGTGGAAGTCAGGGAGGGAGGGATCAACTTTATTTGGAAAAGCATCAGGGTTTCTCCTTGGGTAAGATCTTTCATTGTTCTAATGAAGAAAAGAGGACAGAGATGCTATACAGAGAGGACAAGGTGATTCCTGAAAGAGCATCATGTGATTCTGAAGAAATCAAGAATAATAGGAAAAGAAAATTGGCCTTTGGGGTTAAACTGAAAGCAGTTCAAACCCAAGCTCTTCCATTTATTAGCGGCTGGTAAATGAACAAAACCTCTCTGATGCTCATTTTTTATCATCTGTAAAAGAGACACAGTTATTCTTACCTCACAGGTTACTTTTATTGATTAAATGAGACAATGTATGAAAAGTACCAATAGTTATATTTAATTGTTAGGAGTACTCCCTTTAGACACAGAGACTATTATGTCCAAAATCTTATTCTAGATTACAAAATAATAAACTGTTATTAGGCTGAGGAGCTACAGATAAAGAGGCAAGCAAACCAATAAGCAACAAGAATTTACCATATAGTACAGGGAACTATTTTCGGTATCTTGTAATAATCTGTAATGGAAAAGAATGTGAAGCTGTACATCTGAAAATAACCACAACCTTGTACTTCAGCTAGTTAAAAATTTGTAAAAGGGCAAACAAACAAATCATCAACAAAATAACTTTCTAACTTGGGTTCATATGGTAACTTTTGTCTTGGGTGGTGGATCACTTATAATAGTAAGTTATTCCACTATTTCTCCTGTATGGTTGTTCTCTGCTGGCATCTATTGATAGTTTGGGTACTGAATAATTTCCTCATTTTTGCTCACTTCTTCCTTTTAAATATGTTGTAAACCATAAAGAAGTCTTCATGGTGGGTTTCAATATACTCTAGGTCAAGCTTGTATGCATATTGTGCATGCATGAATGTGTGCTAGGTTGCTTCTGTTGTATCCAAGTCTTTGTGATCCTATGGACTGTAGCCTGCCAGGCTCCTTTGTCCATGGGGTTTTTCAGGCAAGAAAACTGGAGTGAGTCACCATGCCCTCCTCCAGGGGATCATTCCGACCCAGGGATTGAACCCGTGTCTCATAAGTCTCCTGCATTGGCAGACAGGTTCTTTACCACTAGCACCACCTGGGAAGCCCCTATGTGCATATTAAAAAGTAATAAAAGATAATGTTCAGTGAATAGAGTCATATAAGTCTCTAATCTTCTAATTAAGTTATTCTTAATCTCTAATTAAGTTATTCAAGAAAGATCTTTCTCATAGCTAGTTCTCGCTTACTTTCTTCAAATCTTCTGAAAAGGGTCAGATTTTTCCATTATCTAAAATATTGAATTTGCTAACTTTGAGGTGTTTATGAACTCTACTGAAGAGAAACTCAGTGACCTTGATTTAGTCTTGCTTTCAGCTATGAAACTTTCTTCTTCAGTAAGTAACTGGCTTTATATCCCTTTTCTTTTTCTGTCTTGATGCATATGTATAAAGAGATGTGTATCTATCCATTCATTTTATTCTCTTGCCCCAACACCCACCCACCCCACCCCACCCCCGCTACCACACAAAAGATCAGGATATATAGCATATATCTATTACCTCTTTGGTGACTTTCTTACGTTATACTTTGAAAAAAATATTATTTTATTTCTCATTGTTCTTTTTTTTTTTTTGGAATCTTACCTCTGGTTTAACAATATACCCATCGATCTGCCCATCTGTATTCAGAGTTTAGTCAGATTTAGGTTGGTAATTATATATGAATTAGACTATATGCCCCCAGACAGCAACTGGTTTACTGACTTCTAATACTACTGCAGACACCCGAGGGTATTTATTAAATGTTAATTAATAATGGTATGCTGAGTTGAATTGGCTTGTGGATTCTGGCTGACTGCTCTTCAATTTAAAATTATGAGATGCATAGCATCAATCTATCAGCAGTCAGAATCAATTTTAATTTATTGCATGTGTCTAGAAAATTGTAGAGATTTACGAATTCAAAGAAGTGGATATTGTATTAGATATGAAAGAAAATATATAACATAAAATGAATGCAATGTGAAAGATTTGAGAGTTTTTTCTAGGGGCTTTTCCTTGCCTTTGTTCCTCTTAAATTCTCATTTGGATTCAGTTTTCCAAAATTCATGCAAAAGTGAGGTGGCATTTTTTTTTTTTTTTTTTTACTTTTTAACATGTTTGTGGATTAGTGAATAATTATGAGAACTTGGAACATTCTGTTGTTGTCCTAAATGAACATTATACTTCTCTTTGCTAAGGATGGTCACTGTTTTTTAAGGTTTTGAAAGTACTTGCAGATTATTTGGAGAAGTAGGAAGGAATTCTTGAAATATTCTAAGTTTTTTTGGCTTTATGATGGTTCTCTCAAGATGGTTCTCATTTGTTATAAGTAGTATATGACTCCATATTTATGTTTCAGCCTGCAAATGGTTATGGGAGCCATAGTTTTAAGGGAGACTTTCAGATTTTCACTCATTTGCTAACTTAATGATATAGAAAATTGTAAAATTGACTTTTTAAGAAACCCAAGAAAACCTTTCTATAATAATTCTGATATAATTAGCCAGATTCAATCTAATTTGGAGTAAAAAGAAAGAAGTTTACTATTTTAGTAAGATAGATTTGATGTGTTTCTGAGCTTTAAAATTAGTGTCCACTCAAGACTTTAAAAAAAGGCATTTAAGAGGGGTGCTGGGCTTCCCTGGTGGCTCAGAGAGTAAAGAAACCACCTGCAGTGCAGGACCCAGGTTCAATCCTTGGGTCGGGAAGATCCTCTGGAGAAGGGAACGGCGACTCACTCCAGTGTTCTTGCCTGCAGAGTTTCAGGGACAGAAGAGCCTGGCAGGGTATAGTTCATGGAGTCACAAAGACTCACACAAGACTGAGCGACTAACACTTTTACTTTTTCTTAGGCAAACACTCCTCAATACTGTGGTGGTGGTTTAGTTTCTAAGTCATGTCTGACTCTTGTGACCCCATGGACTGTAGCCCGCCAGGCTCTTCTGTCCATGGGATTCTCCAGGCAAGAATACTGGAGTGAGTTGCCATTTCCTTCTCCAGGGGATCTTCCCGACCCAAGGATTGAACCTGGGTCTCCTTCATTGCAGGCAGATTCTTTATCAAGTGAGTTACAAGGGAAGAATAATTGTATTTAGATCAGTATTCCATTAATTAAAGATGTAGAACCCTGAGCCTTCAATTATAGTTCCAGTTTTTCCTATTTTACATATAAATTTAGTAAATTATGTTATGATTAAAAATAACTTTTATATGTTTTGCTTAAAACTCAATAAACATGAATCTGACAAATTAGATTTCTCTAAATAAACATTGTCCAAGAGTCAGGACATGACTGAGAGACTCAACAACAACAAAAGACACCACTTGAAATCCCTGTATCATTTTAAACTGTACAATATATTTAATTCTCATTAGTAATTAATACTTCTGTCACCTCCCAAGGCAGTCATAGAGATCTACCAAAATCTTTCCAAGTAGATAATGAATACTTGACAACCTATTATATTTAAGCATTTAGATTCCATAAATATTTTTCTTTCAAAAATTCTGAAGTTAGTTAAATCCTGCCAGCACATACTCTACTTGGCTTTAAACCATCTCTTCACCAACTGATTTACTTTGAAGTGATCCTACACCTTCCTTTAATAATAAAACTTCCTACCTGACCTATTAATCCTGATTGTAATGCTCATTATATTGATTATATTGAAAACTGATGCCCTGAGCTATCATAGGTTCCCTCTGATAGCTTAGTTGGTAGAGAATCCACCTGCAATGCGGGAGACCTGGGTTTGATCTCTGGGTTGGGAAGATCCTCTGGAGAAGGGAAAGGCTACCCATTCCAGTATTTTGACCTGGAGAATTCCATAGACTATACAGTCCATGGGGTCGCAAAGAGTAGGACATGACTGAGCAACTTTCAATTTCAGCCTATCATAAGTAGTAAAAAATTATAATTCCAGAGAATTTGAAAGGAAATTCAACTTTTTGAAATGTGTAAGACTGAATTACTATGAAGTCTTGCCTGCAAGGAGTTAAATTTTAAGGAATAGATCTATAATCAACCTGAATGCAGTTATGAGTATATTCATATGTGTTTATTTTGAAAGAAATCATCCTAAAATGTGTTCATGTCACCAATATGAAAACCAAAAATGAAATTCTATGTTGCATAGCCCTTCTGATAGTGTTAACCATTCTAAATTTGGATTAAGAAGCAGATATGGAAGAGTATTCTTTATAGGAACTCCTATGTCTGTAGTCAGTTTAGGAACAATATGTGTTCTTCTGTCCCTACTCCTTCTGTAGGGTCACGGAAGTATTTGTAATTAGAATGGGACAATTAGGTGACACCCCTAACCCCAGACACTGTGTGAACATACAGTCTTTTCACCAATCCATTGTGGAAACTGCTTAAACTTAAGGAAATCATAGAATTAATGTGTAATATATTTATGGCTCAGTGGTAAAGAATCTGCCTGCAGTGCAGGAGATGTGGGTTCGGTTCCTGGGTCAGGAAGATCCCCTGGAGAAGGAAATAGCAACCCACTCTAGGATTCTTGCCTGGAGAATCCCATGGATAGAGGAGCCTGGTGGGCTACACTCCATGGGGTCGCAAAGAGTTGGACATGACTGAGCGACTAAGCAGCAACATATTTATATCAAGTGAGTTAGGAAATAATTCCCAGGTATCCTTGCCAGTGGAAGTGATAATAGTTTCAGAACACCAATGATCTTGTCTGTTTAGGCTTTTGACACATTATACAAATGTGTGCTCTATGAAGTAGTGTCTTTACCTGAAAGCCTAGGTTCAAATTCCAGATCCTTAAGACAAATTTTTTATCTTACCCTCCCAAACACATATACATGAAAACAGAAGATTCATAAACTGTGGGAAATAAAGCACAACGTACGGTTGAGCTCTTCTGATCCCAAAGTAATTTTAGCTGCTTAAGAAAACAACACTGAAACCTAAATCAAAGAGTTATTCTTAATTTTACACTATCACAATGATTACTAGCTGTCATTTGTTGAGTGAAATAATTTAATTTTGAGCTATGCATCACAGCATTTTAAGATATCAATTCTTTTGTTTATATCAAAACACATTTTATGTAATTGCTGCTATGTAAAGTTGGGCAATTAGCATCTGTGGCAATTAAAACTAATAGAGTATAAAGAATATTATCCCAGTTACGTTGCCAGAAATTTCCTATTGAGCAAATAAACTGAAAATTGTGTTCAAACAAAGATAGTAAAATTTAACTTTAAAAGATGACTTTTCCACAGAACCTTAGTCCCTCCTTGTGCTGCTCTGAGGCAGAGATGTGAGGAAAACAGCTATTCTGTCACTTCTTTTTCTTTCAGTGGTTCTCTCCTAGATGTTTTATATATTTTGAAATTAATACACTTTGGGGGGAAATGCATTACATCAATTTTCAGACCTTGTTAAAGATTCTAAGGAGAGTGAGAAATTTTTCTTTTCTTTTTTTTTTTTTTTTTGGAGTGTAGTCACTTTACAATGTTCTGTTAGTTTGCACTGTACAATGAAGTGAATCAGATATTTGTGTACATATATCCCTTCCCTCTTGGACCACCTTCCCACCACCCCCGCTCCCCCATCCCACCCCTCTAGGTCAGCACAGAGCACCGAGCTGGGCTCCCTGTGCTATAAGCAGGTCCCATTACTTATCTGTTTTATATGGTAGTGTATATATGTCGGTCCCAGTCTCCCAACTCACCCACTCCTCCTCCCACCCCTGTGTCTACACCTCTGTTCTCTACATCTGCATCTCTATTCCTGCCCTGCAATTAGCTTCCTCTGTACCATTTTTCTAGATTCCACGTATGTGCATTAATATATCATATTTATTTTTCTCTTTCCGACTTATTTCACTCTGTACAGCCACTATGGAGAACAGTATGGAAATTCCTTAAAAAACCAAAAGTAGAATTATCATATGACCCGGAAATCCCACTACTGGGCATACACTCTGAGAAAACCATACTTCAAAAGGACACATGTACCCCAGTGTTCGTTGCAGCACTATTTACAATAGCCAGGACACGAGAGCAACCTAAATGTCCATGGACAGATGAGTGGATAACGACAGTGTGGTACATAATACACGGCAGAATGTTGTCCAGCCATTAAAAGGAATGAAGTTGGGATTTGTAGAGACGTGGATGGGCCTAGAGTTTGTCTTACAGACCATGAGAAATTTTGAACAGCTTTAAAGAAATATAGATGAGTCTTTAAACCTCTCCTCTGTTATATCATCAATTTTCCCTCTCCAGTGAATAATTCCAGTAAGAATATAATATTCTGAAGTATTTCTCCTCTTAGTCCCTTTAATCCTCACAACTCCCCTGCTCACCCATCACCACCCCTATTTCTCTGCTCCTCTACACATTAAAATGCCTAGAAGGCTTGTTTACATTGGCCATTTCTGTTTTCTCTCTCCCATAGTGTTAGTCTCTCAGTCATGTCTGAATCTTTGTGACCCTATGGACTGTAGCCCACCAGGCTCCTCTGTCCATGGAATTCTCCAGGCAAGAATACTGGAGTGGACTGCCATTTCCTTCTCCAGAAGATCTTCCTAACCCAAGGATCAAACCCATGTCTCTTGTGTCTCCTGCACTGACAGGCAGATTCTTTACCACTGCACCACCTGGACTTTCTTTTTCAAATTCTTTTCCCATTTAGGTTATTTCAGAATAGTGATCAGAGTTCCCTGTGCTGCCATACAGTAGGTCCTTGTTGGTTATCTCATTTTTATTTATTTATTTATGGACATACCACTGGGTTATGCGATCTTATTTCCCTGATCAAAGACTCAACCCAGCTTCTTGGCAATGAAAGCCCGGAGTTCTGACCACTGGACAACCAGAGAATTCTCTGGTTACCTATTTTAAATATAGCAGTTTGTACATGTCAATTTCTTCCATGATCTGATGAGCACATTCCAATGATGATTTTATTTGTGTTGGCCTAGTTGATCTTTCAAGGTCACTAATAAGCTCCATGCTGTCTAATCTGTGACCCCTGCGTCCCCTAATTGAGTGGTCTATACTTAACACCTCATCTTCTTGAATGCCCTCGACAACATTTGACTCACCTGATAACTTTCTTTACTCAACCTCTCTTGTTTCTCTTTCCATCATCTCAATCTGATTCCTTTTCTTAATCTCTAAAAGTTGGAGCTCACTTGAACGTTTTTGCTCTAGTCTAGCTGCAGTATTCCCTGGGGACCTCATCCAGTTCTATGTCTTTTTATATTATCACATTATCAATCTGTATCTTCAGGCCAGATCTTTCCCATGAATTCCAGCCTTTGTTTTGCTCCCTGCTGTATCCTCAGAAGTGTGACATAGTACAGGTGCTCAATCAATATTAATTGAATAAATAAATGAATGTTATGTTTTATTTTTCAAGGTAGTTGTAGAAACCAAGTAAAATCAGGAGATAAAAGTAATTTACCTTGAAATTGTCATTATATTATTCATCCTGCATTTTTGCACTATTCAAAAATGATAAAAGCAGTAGGATATGAGAAGATTTGGGGGGGGGGGGTGCTTACCCAGTGGCTCAGCGGTAAAGAATCTACCTGCAATTCAGGAGATGCAGAGATGTGGGTTGGATCCCTGGGTCAGGAAGATCCCCTGGAGGAGGAAATGGTCACCCACTCTAGTATACTTGCCTGTAGAATCCCATGGACAGAGGAGCCTGGTGGGCAACAGTCCATGGGGTCACAAAAGAGTCAGGCACAACTGAGCAACTAAACAACAAGATGAGAGGATTTTTAAAATTTTTTCAAATTTCTAATCTAGATTTTCAGAAATGGTATGTCTCCCCAAATTCAATGTTCTGTTTCATTCTTCAGACTCTGAGAACCAAGGAAAGAGGTATAATGAATCTGTATTCAAGTGCAAAAATAAATGCTCTAATGTTTGCTCTGATAAAAGCATAGTATCTTTAATGCATGAGGCCCACAAATTTGATAGACTCAGTAATTCCAACTTGAATGACAGGTCCTTGCAAAACTAGTTGCAGAGTGTTAATCATTTACAATACAAATAAGCAATTAGATAAGTTATATGATTCATAGCTTTAAAGCTTAACACTTTCTGGCTTAATGGCTGTCGATGAAAGAGGAAGACATGGGTGCAAGCTAATACAATGAATGCAGTTGAGACACATCAATTCTAAAATTATAAGTTCTGCCTATTATAACAAATTCTCTTGTTGTTCAGTCACTAAGTCATGTCTGGCTCTTTGCAATCCCATGGAGTACAGCACTCCAGGCTCCCCTGTCCTCCACCATCACCTGGACTTTGCTCAAACTCATGTCCATTGAGCTGGTGATGCCATCTAACCTTCTCATCCTCTGCTGCCTCCTTCTTCTTTTGCTTTCCATCTTTCCCAGCATCAGGGTTTTTTCCAATGAGTCGGCTGTTTGCATCAGGTGGCCAAAGCATTGGCTCTTCAGCTTCAGTATCAGTCCTTCCAGTGAATATTCATGGTTGATTTCTTTAAACTTTATGGTGCATCAAAGTCTTCTGGCAAACACATTGAAGCACAGATCACTGGGCCCCATCACCACTGTTTCTCATTCAGCTGGGCTTGGGACCAAGTATTTGCATGTCTAACAAGTCCTCAGTTGTTTCCTATTATTCTCTTGGACAGATACGAGTTTCATTACACTTTGAGAAATGCTGCAATAAAAAGTTTATTGTTCTGTTCATGTGGAATATAAAATTC
The DNA here is from genome assembly GCF_019320065.1 of Cervus canadensis. NCBI lineage: Eukaryota > Metazoa > Chordata > Mammalia > Artiodactyla > Cervidae > Cervus > Cervus canadensis. Next base: position 37,066,378 of record NC_057411.1, read on the forward strand.
AATATAACTCCAAAACTTTTCTCCAAAATTTCCCAATATTCCCCGGTATTAAAGTCATCAATTATACTGTTAAGGGACCGCCCTATTGAAGAACACTTTTCATTTTAGATTCATTCAAGGCAAAACCTCTCTTCTGCCTTGCTTTGTAAACTGTGAATGGCATTTCATTTGCTACGACTTGTAGATTATGGCATCAGGACTTGCTTTCATTTGTCACTTCCATCTGTATCACCAATGTCAGGGTAACTCTGATCTGAATATACATGTCATTTATTCTCGTTGCGTTGCCTGCCTTCTATGTCAATCAGATAAGATTTTTAATTCATTTATCTCCCAGAGTAAGCCAAGCTAAATTAAAAGGCAAACGTCTACATATTTTGGTTCTTCCAAGGAAATGTTCTAGTTTAATTTCTCAGAAGTTTTCATCAGTAGAATTTAATTAGATACTGTGAAGGAAGTGACTAGATCCTGAATCTTTGACATGAGTCAAAATATATCGTTGGATTTAAATTGAGCTTCTATTGACTGCTCAGTGCAATCTGGAAAACAGATACCCAAAGTGTAAAAAATTGTATCACTTTTTATAGTTAATGTACTCAGCACAAATAGTAGGTTTTTGAAAGAATGAGTCCAAGAAATGTGGAAAATTAGTGGAAATACAAACTATGTCTATTTAAGTTTTTAAAATTTTAATTAATCATTTGAAAGTAAATGTATCACAATTGTACTTTTAAAACATGACCAATATGAAAATCACCATTTCCTTAGAAGATAAATCAATGGTTACTTTCCTATAAAAGGACTTTCCTTAAGTATAATCAGAAAATATATGTGTGTGTGTGTATATATATATATATACACAGCTTTGTTGTTCAGGTCCTCAGTCATGTCTGACTCTTTGTGACCCCATGGACTGCAGCATGCCAGGCTTCTCTGTCCTTCACCATCTCCCGGAGTCTGCTCAACTCATGTCCACTGAATCGATGATGCCATCCAGCCATCTCATTCTCTATCATCCCCTTCTTCTCCTGCCTTCAGTCTTTCCCTCATCAGGGTCTTTTCCAATGAGTCAGTTCTTTGCATCAGGTGGCCAAAGTATTGGAGCTTCAGCTTCAGCTTTAGTCCTTCTAGTGAATATTCGGGGTTGATTTCCTTTAGGATTGACTGGTTTGATCTTGCAGTCCAAGGGACTCTCAAGAGTCTTCTCCAACACCACAGTCTGAAGGCATCAATTCTTCGGCGCTCAGCCTTTTTTATTGTCCAGCTCTCGCATCTGTACACGACTACTGGAAAAAAACCATAGCTTTGACATAGCTTTAGTCAGAATATATGTATATTTTTCAAAAGTAAGCTACTTTCATGCATTTTAAAGGATTCAAATTATAAATATTTAATTTATCAAAAAAACTTTATGTTCGAATTATACATGGCAGTGAGGCCTCCCAAGTAGTGCAGTTGGTAAAGAATCTGCCGGCCAGTGCAAGAGACACAGGAGATGCAGGTTCAAATCCTGGATCAGGAAAGATCCCCTGGAGAAGGAAATGGCAACCACTCCTGTATTCTTGCTGGGAAATCCTATGGACAGAGGAGCCTAACGGGCTACAGTCCATAAGGTCACAAAGAGTCAAACATGGCTAAACAGGCGTACAATGATACATGGCAGTTACAACAGGAGGGTATTCTATGTCCCAAGCACCATACAACATATTTTGTGGGTTACTTATCCAATTAATTCACAATAATGCCAAGAAGCAGGTACTCATCACCCTCAGTTAAAGCTGAAGGATTTTATAGCTAGTCAGTGAGTAATTTGAACTTGAATATGGCTTCTCTGTCTTAACTCTTAACCATGTTTCAGTACTTCTTCATAAGCACATATCTGTCTTTGCAATTCGATCCAGGAATCACTTTTGCTCTGATAGTCACATATTTGGACATTTCTTAGAGTGAAGCATGTAGAAAGGTAACCAGAAATCATTTGTACAGTATAGAATTTTTAGGTCAATGCTTTCTATATCTGTAGCTGGATAACCATGATGGTGTGATCACTCACCTAGAGCCAAACATCCTGGAGTGTGAAGTCAAGTAGGCCTTAGGAAACATTACTACAGACAAAGCTAGTGGGTGATGGAATTCCAGGCTAGTTATTTAAAATCCTAAAAGATGATGCTGTTAAAGTGTTGTACTCAATATATCAGCAAATTTGGAAAACCCAGCAGTGGCCACAGGACCAGAAAAGGTCAGTTTTCATTCCAGTCCCAAAGAAGGGCAATGTCACAGAATTTCAAACTACTGGACAATTGCACTCATTTCACATGCAAGTAAGATTATGCTCAAAATCTTTTAAACTTGGCTTCAACAGTACGTGAACCAAGAACTTCCAGATGTACACTTTGGGTTTATAAAAGGCAGAGGAACCAGAGATCAAATTGCAACATCTGTTGGATCATAGAGAAAGCAAGGTAATTTCAGGAAAATATCAACTTCTGCTTCATTGACTGTATATGCTAAAGCCTTTGACTGTGTATCCACACAACAAATTGTGGAAGATTCTTAAAGAGATGGGAATACCAGACCAACTTACCTGCCTCCTGAGAAACCTGTATGCAGGTTAAGAAGCAACAGCTAGAACCAGACATGGAACAACAAACTGGTTCCAAATTGGGAAAGGAGTGCGTCAAGGCTATATAGTGTCACCCTGCTTATTTAACTTATATGCAGAGTATATCACGCAAAATGCGGGGCTGAATGAAACACAAACTGGAATCAAGATTGCAGGGAGAGCTATCAATAACCTCAGATATATAGATGACACCACCCTAATGACAGAAAGCAAAAAGGAACTAAAGAGCCTCTTGATGAAGGTGAAAGAGGAGAGTGAAACAGCTGGTTAAAACTCAACATTTAAAAAAAAACCTAAGACCATGGCATCTGGTCCCATCACCTCATGGCAAATAAAAGGGGAAAAAGTGGCAGCAATGACGGATTTTATTTTCTTGGGCTCCAAAGTCACTGCAGATGGTGATTGTAGCCGTGAAATTAAAGATGCTTACTTCTTGGAAGGAAAACTATGACAAACCTAGACAGTGTATTAAAAAGCAGAGGCATCACCTTACTGACAAAGGTCCATCTAGTCAAAGCTATGGTTTCTCCAGTAGTCATCTATGGATGTGAGAGTTGGACCATAAAGAAGGCTGAGTGCTGAAGAATTGATACTTTCAAAACGTGGTGCTGAAGACAGACACTTGAGAGTCCCTTGGACTGCAACATCGAACCAGTCAATCCTAAAAAAAATCAACCCTAAATATTCACTGGAAAGACTGATGCTGAAGCTGAAGCTCCAATACTTTGGCCACCTGATGCCAAGAGCCAACTCGCTGGGAAAGACCTTAATGCTGGGAAAGATTGAAGGCAAAAAGGAAAAGGGGATGACAAAGGATGAGATGGTTAGATATCATCACTGACTCAATGAACATGAATTTGAGCAAATTCCAGGAGATAGCGAAGGACAGGGAAGCCTGGTGTGCTGCAGTCTGTGGGGTTGCAAAAAGTCGGACATGACTTGATGACTGAACAACAACAACTAGCCAAGTATAGATAGACTCTCAAAGTAAATCATTTATAAATATTATTAGGAAATTTTAGAAATGTACCATAAATAATAAATGCCAATCATAGTTGGTTAATAAATGTTCATTTACAGCTGTTTTCAGCTTACACATAATGTAGCTATATGTGATAGCCTGATTCCTTCTTCCAAAGAGAATATGATCTAGTAAGGAGTATAAGAAGTATGTAAAACAGTATTATAAAGTAGTGATGAAATTAAAATGTCACATTAATTTTATTATAATGTAAGACATTTAGTAGTGTGTTTGCTGTGTCCTGACAGCAAACTACAGAGTGATGGTACAGCCTTCGGCCTTTAATTGATTCTCATTTTCTTGTTTAAGAGTACTAAAATTTTGAAAATCTCATTAAGATTAATGTAAAGTTTCTGTTGACAAAATGCATTGAAATTTTGCCACTCTGATATTTTTGAAATCAACCTGGAAGGAAAAAATACTTGTAAAAATTGTGATTAGTAAAGCATACCAAAACTCTTAATTTTCAGAGAACAATGTCTCTGTAATACACATGAAAAAATGAAAATGATATTGAATGTGAAGCCAATTTGTTCTCTGGCCTTATTTTGTAAATTACATGCTATTTTATTATTTTGTTGTTGTTTATTGAGATGATTGTATCCATAGAAACCTACAATTTGTTGCTTGTAGTTCACAGGACACTGGTTGTTTTCCAAATGTCATTCTCCATAAAAGGGAAGAAATGTTTTTCTATGTCAGTAACTTTCCACTGATGTGATTCAGAATTTACTTTTTATCTTGTGATTTATCATTAGAGTCCCACTGCTACTGAAGACTCGGACTAAGTGTTGAAGAAAATAATGCTTAAAAAATTAAGACCTTGAAGTCGTATGTATAAAAATTAATAACCCTACTGAAACACTTACATATTTTCTGTAAGCTCTAAGTAAATTGGTAGTACACAGGTCTCAGTTTAAAGTGATTTGTAATTGGGAATGAGGAAACATTTTGCCCTTGAAATTATTAACAGTATCAGAGGTGTTCACTGAAATGTCCTCAGACCTGTACCATGAACTCTGCTTGGAAACTGAACCCAAATGTTTCCCTTGAGCAAGTTGTTTTAAAGTTCAAAGGCAAACAAGTAGTTCACTGTGTATCTTTAAAAGTTTGTTTACTTGAGCTGATACACATGTTTCACTTCTCATCATTTTGCTTTTAAGTTCATAATTTTGACAATTTACAGTTAATTCTCCAAGGGAAAATAACCTACCTTGGTGACTACTTTTGGAAATTTCCACACAATAAATTCAGTGAAATATTTCTTTAAATATAGTCTTTAAGAAAGGTAGCAGTCTATTTTACTGATAAAGTCCTAGTTACATGACGTAGCCTATACTTTGAGCAATGCTGGTTTGCTGGCCCAAATCCTCTCTTGGGAATGTACTCAGGGATGTATTTTGGGAAAGAGGGAGAAGAGGTTATAGGTAACCTACTGAGAATTCTGAAAATTCAAAATTGAACAATTTTATGCAGCACTGAATGAAGTTAGTCATAATTACCTTCCAGCTCACCTGGAATTTTTGCTGATTAATGCTTTTATGACATACAATTCTTATCACTTCTTCTTCACAATAATTTCTTTCTGATGATAAAATAATACATGGTAGATCATCTGGAGTAATGTATGTATTATAAAATAAAGCATGGCTGAACATCTGGAAAATACAGAAAAATACCAAAAGAGAGCAAAAATTTTCCAATCCTAGCATTCACAGGTAATCATCATTAAAATTATTGTGTATTTTAATCTAGTATCTTATTTATCTGGCTTTCTATCTATATGAAAATAGAGATATCATATGTATATATATAATTTGTACATTCTCTTGTGTATTAAAAGTTCATATTCTTCAAAATCTTATTTTAGTGATTTCATCATAAGGAATATTATCCATATTCCTATCAACAGTGAGCATATATATCTCAGTATACCATTCCCAATATTTCTCTTAAATATTCAAAATCTTTGCAGAGGTTTTCATCCAAAGTATTATCTTTTAAATTATTATTTTGTCATTATAAGAGGGATTGAAGTTTCCATGTAGTAAATATTTGTATTTCTTTATTGAATTAACTGTACATCTACTTTGGGCTTCCCCCATGGCTCAGGGGTAAAGAATCCATCTCTAATACAAGAGACAAAGGAGATGTGGGTTCTATCTCTGGGTAGGGAAGATCCATTGGAGGAGGAATTGGCAGCCCACTCCAGTATTCTTTCCTGGAAAAAATCCCAGAGGAGTCTGGTGGGCTACAGTCCATGGGGTCACAAAGAGTTGGACATGACTGAGCAGCTAATACACAAGCACACACACACTTGAATTTTACATTAAGCTTTTTCCTAATCTATTAAGTTCATTAGGCTTTTCTTAATCTACTTTTTAATTTTTGCAAAAGTTAATCATGCCAATTATTTTATTTTGGGGAAGAAAAAACTTCATATTAAATGCAAATATACAGAAGATCCCAATGAAATATACACATACTTTCAATTACATATAAACAAGTAAAAATGAATTATGTGACCTACTTGGTTAAGTTAAAATCAAATGCTTGAAGTGTTAACACTAGCACCAAAGCATTGCTACCAACCCAAGTTAATATCTAAAAGGTAGTTTTAAAAAATAAAAATAGCACTGTATACATATTTATGTTCAAGCAGAGTTTACAAATGGAAAATGTATACTGGTTATATTATAATATTATAATATATATCTAATATACACATATACGTGGATTGAAGATGACTATAATACTATCACTCTGGTGATAGTTACATCTTAAGGTTGCATTTTAAAATTTCCCCTTTTGGAAGAATTTTTGGTTAAATAGTTAAATGGAACATTAAGAGTGAAACTTGATCCAAATCCTTGAAAGTCAACATTGAGCTTATTCATTTATCAAATCATACATTTAATAAATTGTCTTTGAGTCCCTGCAATTGCAAGGCACAGTACCAGAACTGTGTACTCTCTGAACACAGTACTCTCAGAACTGAAGGATTAGGAATTAGGAACAGATGGCTTCTCCAGTTAGAAGTCACATTAACTTTAGTGCAGAGAATTTAGTTCATATCTATATAAATGTCTCCAGTTGTTTTAATTACATTCTTAGCAATGAGTCTTTTATTTCCACTGAGACCCATAGAAAAAAGTCTTTCTAAATCTTCTTCCCCCTCTTCTGCTAATTCAACTGAAGAATCAAGATCTATATCCATGGGTGAAATTCACAGGTGGGATTTTGTATCCGTGATTGACAGTCAAAATGAGATTCAGGGTCAGACCCACAACATCATTGGCCGAGATAGAGAATCAAATGAGAAGTCAGGGGATAATGACCAGTAGTGCTTATCATTCTCTTTTTTTCCCTGCTTTCAGGCAGAAACACACTCCAGTGGCTGTCGCTTACTCTCATTACTAGGACTGTCTCTGCCAGGGTTGGGAGTGACACAGCAGGATATTACGGTCTGGATTGCTAAGCATCCTCCAGGCAAAGACAATAATTAAAATATTTTTATTTCAAAATGATAATGTTTTTTATAAGTGGATCAGATACAGAATAAAGTTTTAGTACTGCGCCATGCCAAATGAAGCATTTTTTCTTTGGTCATTTAGTTCTTTCTGCTACTTATATCACACAGGCATGCATATGCATTAATGTGTGGTAAATTTTCCTACAGGGAAGATCCCCTGGAGAAGGGCTTGACAACCCACTTTGGTATTCTTGCTTGGAGAAGCCCATGGACAGAAGAGCCTGGCGGGCTACAGTCCATGGGGTCACAAAGAGTCAGTCATGACTGAAGTGACTTAGCTAATTTTCCTACAAGTACAGTATACAATTTTAATGTGCATTGTTCTGTATCAAAGAAAGACAGCCTTCTAAAAAACAAGGCCTCCTGTGTGTGTATTGTTGACTAATTGTTCCTAAGCCCTTAGTAGCGTACTCGACTTGTTCTGTATCTCTGAGGTCAAATTAGATGTACTATGCCCTTTTGAATTTGTAGATACAGAAGGCAGTTAAATGAGACTGAATGAATATTTTCAGAATTTCTCATTCAGCCTAACAGTACTAGTATTTTAATTTCATTTCATTTGACTTTCACAAAAAAAAATTTATTAGAAACTGTTATTTCTAAAGCATGACTAAAAATACTGAGTTTCCAGAAGTTATGTGATTTCCCAGAAGATACACTGCTAATAGAAAATAGAATTGCGGTTTCAGTAGGGTTTTCTCTGGTATCCTGAACCTATACTTTTAAAGATACAAGTAATTTAAAGTGAGGACTAACCTAGGATAGACCTAGAAGTGTAAGAGGGTCATTGTTTCCCTAATAGTGAGTTGTTCTCTTCAAAGTGAGAAGGCTCCTCTTGTTTATTCAAGAGATTTGTAAACTTTAGGAAACTGATTGGATGTTGTCCCTCACCCCCCACCCCCTAATTCATTGTATTGAAATGTAAAACACTAATGCTGGCATTTCTACTGATTGGCTTAAAGTTATTTCATTTCTCTAACCTCTCACCTGTTCTGTTAACTTGCATCATGCTAGAAACATAATATTTCTCAACCTAGGACATTTGTATAAAATTCAGAGAACATAAACTCAAAGGTCTAGAGTTTTCAGAGCTTTGCAAATGAGGCTGGATGTGAAAGAATAGGGAGTGGTGGGACTTGTAAATTGGAGTCTCAAGCTCCTGATAAAGGAGCTGTTTTTGAGCTCCTTCAATTGCAAGGTGTGATAGCCTGCTCTCAGAACTAAAGGGCTGTGAATTAGAACAGGGTATCTGCTCTGATCACTTACAAACAAATGACAACAATGTCTTAAATAAAACACTGGGTATGAATTCATCCAAGCCAAGGCTACACCTTTCTAGCACTTAGTGAAAATTAAATTGTACATAGACAGTTTGAGCACCTTAGAAATTGAATTCTGACATATTATCAGAATTCAGAGTTAAGTACTTAGTGATCCTTTTTCTTAATTATTCCTTCTGTGAACAATGCTAGTCGTGTGTAAAGAGAGTGAAGCAGTGCAGTCTCAGATACTTGTTTTCAGAAATACTCCTTTAAGCATATAAATGCTTCAGAGACCACTGGCATTTCAAGATTGATTTTAGAGATTATACAGGTTTTAAAGGGTATGTGTTGTCTTTCTGGAATGGGGAGGAGGAAATAAGAGAAATCAACAAGCAAGTAGTTACATACAGATGTGAGAATTGGACCATAAAGAAGGCTGAGAGCCAGAGAATTGATGCTTTTGAACTGTGGTTTGGAGAATACTCTTGAGGGTCCCTTGGATGGCACGGAGATCAAACCAGTCAATCCTAAAGGAAAGCAACCCTGAATAGTCATTGGAAGGACTGATGCTGAAGCTGAAGCTATTCTTTGGACACCTGATGAGAAGAGCCAGCTCACTGGAAAAGACCCTGATGCTGGGAAAGATTGAAAGCAGAAAGAGAAAGGGGCGAAGAGGATGAGATGGTTGAAGAGCATCACCAACTCAGTGGACATGGGTTTGAGCAAACTCCGGGAGATATTGAAGGACAGGAATGCCTGACATGCTGCCGTTCACGGGGTCGCAAAGAGTCAGACACAACTTAGCACCTGAACAACAACAAGCAAGGAGTTAACTGCTGAGGTTTCCTGAAGCTCACTCTTAGGTGGGAGGGCCATTTGGGATGTTGACTTGGCCACTGTGACTGGCCAGGCTTCTGTGTTCTTTTGTTTGTCCCCCTGAAAGTGTGATCAAGGGGAAGAGGCTCCCCTTTCCAGCACAGAAAAATAGAGGAGAAACCTCTGGGTGAGATTTTCACATGTGGCTCTTACCCTCTCCGGCGACTCTTGTTCTCATCCATGATGTCCTGGCGGCCTCCCTTGTGTGTGCCAAGAAAAGGCAGACCACTCAGCTCTTGCTTGGAAGAAAGCTCAGGCTCTGTGGACCACTTCTGCATCTTTCATTTTGCTTTTGCCATTTATCCTTATTCAGCAGTGTAGGGTGAATAGACTGGATTATGAGTTAATGCAGGCCTATGGGCTGTTGCTAGGACAAAAAGCTAGGCTTTGTTTGGGGAATGACATTTGTTTGCTGGCTTTCTCTTGGAAACATAAGAGCCTTCCCCTTTTAAGCAGATTCTTTTTTTTTCCCCATGCTGAAACCATGGTAAATATTTTCAATTCATTGGGTAGAACCTAGTGCTAGCTGCATTAGGTACAGTTTATGTTTCAGGGATTCATCGGAGGCAGCTGATGAGGAAACTTTGGCTGAGCACACACTCATGTGTAACTGTTCCTGTCTTTTTACAGGAGGCGATCGAGATCGAATGACAGCCAATCATGAGAGCTATCTCCTTATGGCGAGCACCCAGAATGATATGGAAGACTGGGTCAAGTCCATCCGCCGAGTCATCTGGGGACCATTTGGAGGAGGTGAGTATATTTTAAAATCATGGAAAAACAGGAAGGTTGGCCAAACCTGTTCATCCTTTCCCCAAGCCAGTGTCACTATCAGCTCCTACTTTCATGTGAATGAATGTTAAAATAAGCAAACTACTTTTTTATTTTTAGACACTTATCTAAGTAACTTCTAGATGCTTGCATGTGTGCTGAGTAGCTTCAGTGGTGTCCAATTCTTTTGAGACCCCATAGACTATAGTCCACCAGGCTCCTCTGTCCATGGGATTCTCTGGGCAAGAATATTGGAGTGGGGTGCCATTTCCTACTCCAGGGGATCGTCCCAACCCAGGGATCAAACCTTTGTCTTTTATGTCTTCTGCATTGGCAGACAGGCTCTCTACCACCAGCACCACGTGGGAATTTGGGTCAAATATCATTAGTAACCAAATTTCTTCCATGAATATTTTGAATTATAGAAAGAGATAATAGTTTCATTTTAGATTGTTGTTTTTTATATTGTACTAACAATATTTATGACCCTGATACCATAAATGTGGATTAGTTAATAGCATGTAGATACAGGACAAAAAACATTTTGTCTGTTAGTTTTGGATGAGATTTCAGCCCCCAGATGCTCAGTGGTATCAAATAGAAGTGGCAAAGCATTGAAAGAGAATCTGCTAATTAACAATTTAAAAAAAAAAAATCTTTGAAATCAGGAAAGCATTTGTGGATTGGATAATTTTTTTTTTAAAAAAATCTTTTTATACAGTGTAAAGAATACATATATGAAGAATGAGGTATATGATGCTATGAATAGAGCTAAAAGGAGGAAGGAAGAATAAAAGATGTGATCTTTTCTGTCAAGTATTATAAAATAGAATAATATAAACAGAAAAACATATTTCAAGAGAAAATTCAGTAAATGGAACCAAATAAATAAGGACCCCAAAATATTCATCTATAAACTAACATGTATTTCTAAGAATGTAAAACCTAATTATTTTATGTTGATGTAGTTAAAATAGACGGCATAAATCAAATTCACATTTAATAAAGCAACTGCAACTTTTGTATTTATTTTATATTCTCTTTTGTGTATTGTCAGCACCCTTAATTCAGATGTGAAATGTTTTTCCCTTAACATACCAGATACTTCTTAATGACTGACCTCATTATATTTTAAAATAACTTCAAAAATTTAGTTTAAAAAGTTGAAAAGTCAGGTTAAAGTTATAACAAGTGAAGATTCATGGAAGATGTGTTGATATTTTATAAAAGCAGTGGTACATGTCTGAAAATTGTTGGTCCTTTAGCATGAAGTGGGAAAGAGACAGGTTGACCATTCATCCCAGTTTGCCTGGGTTTACAACCGTTTGTGGTTTACAACTGTTATCCCAGGCTAATTTTTGATAGTGCTACCTCTCGCTCTCATGGTGTCCTCGTTTGGATGGCAATTTGTATGGTCACCATATTCATATACTAAAATGGCTAATAAGTGACTTCAAAATGTTTGAAGAGGCTGGTGGGCTAAGACTCCATCCTGGTGCCTTAGCAGAGAGGTCTTCATGATTATTCATGAGAGATACATGTGCTGTTACCTTCAGGGTCAAGGATTTATGGGGAATACTAAGGATATGTATTTTCAAAGTTTATGTTGTTTCTAAAGACATTCTTCTCCCCTCCATTATCAGATTTCTGGGGCTCCAGAGTTCAGGAAGATTCTTAATATCTGTAGAAAATGGTACTTTTGTTGAGGGATTATTTCCATCAAGTGTGTTACTTTCTCCCTTTCCTCCTCTGCCATCTGTGCTTTTCTTAAGAAAAACGAATGAGATCCAGTTTACTTCACCAAATCAGTGGCCACAACAAGTCCTGTCATCCCAGGGGTATCACAAATGATCTTGGTTCTTAAGTATTAGTCTTCAAATTTATGAACCTGGAACTCTAGTAGTTGGTTGGTTTACATTCTTTATCCTATGGGATATGCTTCAGAAATTTTGCAAATGCTTGATTCAAATTTACTTTTAAAGAGATTTTAACATAGAGCACTTAGAATAGAAACAATACTCTGAAGAATAAATCTTCTCTTGCCCTCTTTGTTTAATTGAAGAGTGTTAGGAGATTACACACCAAGCTCTTACTCATTCAATTTGCAAGAAATCTTTTGTGACTCATCTTAAAGTCAGAATTTCCTAAAGTTATTACAGAATGCAGAACCAAACTGATGCTGATCCTGATAGAAGGTTGCAAATATCACCAAAAATCTTGTATTTTGTATTAATGTGGCAGCTCTATACTTACTGATTAATTTTTAAAGAAATATTATAAATCTTGGCAATAAATAATAAATTTATGTGACTGAGAATTCCTTTATCCTATATATTGGGGTTCCACTTAGTACTTCCTTGAAAATAAGTTTTTCACTGATTAAGAATATTTTAAAATCACTCCATTAGTTCAACCTCACATTTTGTAGATTAGGTCATTAAGACCCAGAGAGAAAGAATGACTTTCAAGTGTCGTATCATTAGTAATATAAGTAGGAAGAAACCTTGTGTCTTCTGACTAGTGAGCTTCTTCCTGCTTTATTGCACAATAGTCTGATCTGTTACTTTTACTGTGGGAGCGTGTGCTAAGTCTCTTCAATCGTGTCTGACTCTTTGTGACCGTATGGACTATAGCCCACCAGGTTCCTCTGTCCATGGAATTCTCCAGGTTCTCTTATGTCTCCTGCATTGGCAAGCATGTTCTTTGCCACTAGCACCACCTGGGAAGCCCACAATTACAAGTCCCTGTTTTACTGATAGTATATTATTCAGTACATAAAAAACAAGAGTGTTTAAAAGTATGATAAGTAGAATGAGTATAGTTGAGTCGTTCAAAAATATCTGAATTAATGCCATCAAGTATGTGAAAGGACAACCCATAGAATGGGAGGAAGTATTTCCAGATCATAAATCTGATTTTGCACTTGTATCCAGAATATATATATATATAACTCTTACAACTCAAAACTAAAGACAAATCAAAATTTTGACTCAATTAGAATTAATTTAAAAATGGGCAAAGAATCTGAATAAACATTTCTGCAAGGAAAATATACAAACAGCCAAATAAGCACATGAAAAGATGCACAGTGTTATTAGTCATCAAGGAAATAAAAATCAAAAGCACAATGAGATATTATTTCATCCACAGTAGGATTGTTCGTATCAGTAAGTTCAATACTAACAAGTATTGGTGAGGATGTGGAGAAATTGAAACCTCCCTGTATTCCTATTGGGAATGTAAAATGTAGCTGTTTTGGAACACTTGGGCAGTTTCTCAAATGATTAAACATAGAGTTACCATATGGCCCAACATTTGTAATCTTAGGAATATACCCAAAAGAAATGAAAATGTACGTCCACACGGAAAATTGTACATCAATATTGGTGTGCTCAGTCACTCAGTTGTGTCCGATTCTTTGTGACTCCATGGACCGTAGCCCACTAGGCTCCTCTGTTCATGGGATTTTCCAGGCAAGAATACTAGAGGGGGTTGCCATTTCCTACTCCAGGGGATCTTCCTGACCCAGGGATCAAACCTAAATCTCCTGCGTCTCTTGCATTGGCAGGCAGATTTTTACCATTGTGCCACCTGGGAAGCTTGTACATCAATATTTATTGCAGCATTATTCCTAAATGCCAAAAAGTGGAAATACACTAATGGATGAACAGAAAGTGGTATGTTCATACAATGGATTAGTCAACCATAGAAGGAATGAGGTACTGATACCTGCTACAATACAATTGAACCTTGAAAACATGCTAGGTGGGAGAAGCCAATCAGAAGGAACTGTATGTGTATGTGCGTGCATGCTCAGTTGCTTAGTCATGTCCAACTCTTTGCAACACTATGGGCCACCCACCAGCTCCTCTGTCTGTGAAATTTTCCAGGCAAGAATACTAGAGTGGGTTGCCATGCCTTTCTGCAGGAGATCTTCTCAACCTGGAGATCAAACCTATATCTCTTGCATCTCTTGTGTTACAGGCCAAATCTTTACTGCTGAACTATAGTCCTATTTATGTGAAAATACAGTACAGAGAAATCTATAGAGACAGAAAGTAGATTACTGATTGCTTAGGGCTGGGATGGGGGAACTGCAATTATAGACAATGAAATGCCTTCTTTGCAATAAATACATTGAAGATGTATCCACAGGTGCTACATAGACTATGATAAATCAGGGTGAAAAGTCACCTTCCAAAAGTCTTTATGGATGCCATTTAATCAATGACAACAACAATCTTTGAGCAGTGGGAAGGAGATTGGAAGCCAACAGGTTTTTATTTGGGATTAATGATCTTGGATTCTATGATGAAGATAGGAAAGGGAAATGTATTCTCCAATGAAAAGCAATTACGATAATTCAGTGTCTGTAACTGCAGTTTGACAGCCTGTGTTTTTAAATAGTTACAGGTTTTCATGAGGCACTGGAGCTTACCTTGTTCAGGTTGTTTATACCTGTAAAATATTTCTTCTTTATGGTTTTTATATTGGACTTTTAATTAAAATATAGGCAACACCTGAGGAATTTCTAATATTTATAAATTAAAAGCTAAGTGAAAATCATAAAATATAGGACTTTGGTGTTTCTTCCTATGAAATACAACAAACTTACGATGAATACTGAGATGAAGGCAGGGAACCAGTGGAAATGCAAAAAGGAGAAATCCTCTCTTAACAGCAGAGCCTAGTAACCTAGTTCAGTATTGAATCTAGATACCTCCACTTCCTGTTACCTGATTAACCTCCCTTCCCAAAAACAGTTGCTTCCCTATTTATGATGCCAACTGAGAAGTACATGGTATCTGCTTAAAAGTCAAATCCAGAAGTTGGGATGTCAAAACATGTATTTAACTTTGGAAAACTTTAGGGCTTTGTTTTTGTCTGGTTGGTTTGTTTTTGTCTTTTTTCTCTGGGTTCCTTTTTCACTGTTTCTGAGGCAGTGTATATGGAGGTACCCAGTCTGGGATCTGGGGAGAATGAGAATTCCATTAATTGTTCATTAGATCTGAATGCAGAGCCTAATTTTAGCTACTAACTAAAACGGGTTCTTCCTGTATATTTCTGTCCCCTTACGAAAAGCCTTGAGTCAGAGATGTATCAAGGCAGTGAAAATACTGAATGTAATCCTCATGATGAATAACTAGCATGTGGGCAAGCAGGGGTTAATTAAGAAGCTCTGTGGTCTTGCCTCTGACACAGACCACTGTGTGATCTCCCATAAGTGGTGTTACTCCCACCTCTAGTTTCCATACTTGTGAAATAACACTGGAGAAAAATGTTTCAACTAAGATTCAGTCCAACTCCAAAGTCCTGTGATTACATGTATTCCCTCCATACCAAGGCTCAGAGGAGAGATGCTTTCAGTCACCAAGGTGCCTCCCTCCAGCACTTCCACTGTCTTGGTGGACTGGGTTATATATGTCACAGTTCCTTATTTTCCTAGCATCCTGCTGTGACAGAGAAAACAAAAACAATGTTTGAACCATGGGACAGAAATAATAATGATTCCCGACAGAAGTTTTCCTATCTAGGCATGCTGGTCAGAGTAATGATGATGAAGCTTCTCAAGGGAGTACCTTTATAGTATTCCTTGCAGCTTGTTTAACACTCCTGCTGAAAGGCTCAGAAGGTACCCAGAGGCGTGAGGGGTCAGTTGGGGTTAAAGCACTAGCATTCCAAATCTGCTCCTGGAACAGCCAGGTGGGTGAATGATTAACCCAGTGAGTCAATTATTCAGTGGCTAGGACCAAGGGGGTTGGTAGACGTGGGGGCTGGGGTGCAGCGGGTACATGCAAGAGCTGGGGAAGATATAAAAACAGGATCAATTTTCAAACCACAGCCAGGGAAGTAAATATATAAATGAATAAACACACGTAAGAACCCATTTTAGTTAGAAATAAATATATATATGTAAAGGAGTTAACTTGTTTTGTGGTTATACTTGCAGATTCCTTGTTGCTACATTTTGAATATTTTTTCTGCTTCACACACACATGTATATAAACACACACATATTTTTTGCTTTAAGATTTTTTTTTTTGATGTGGACCATTTTTAAAGTCTTCATTGGCTTTGTTACCATATTGCTTCTGTTGTTTATGTTCTGGTTTTTTTGGCAACAAGGCATGTGGGATCCTAGTTCCCCTGGGTCCCAGGGATGGGACCCAAACCCCCTGGGTTGAAAGGTGTGTCTTAACCACTGTACCGCCGGGGAAGTCTTTACACCCATAGGTTTTAATGACAGGCACATTGAGGTCAGCACTCACAAATAGATTCAGTGGCAAGGTACCTGGGAAAAAAATAAATAAATAAATAACTCTTGTGTAGGAAGGGAATAAATGCAGGAGGGAACGGTCAAAAAGTTGACCCCCCGTGGGGCTGGTTTGGGGCCGAGGCAGCCAGCCAGCCGTAAAGGTATGTAGAGGAATACAGCCGCCAGCGGAGGCAGCGGCAAAGTCAGAGGAAGAAACCAGGGTTCACACGGCCGCGTGGATCTCCCTCCTCCCGCTCCCACTGCTGTGACTGCACCTGCTGCATGTGACCACGGGCGCTGAAGGCAGCCGCAGCCCGGCCAGCTCCCGCCCGGCTCTCACTAGAAAAGGGGACCAGGAGCCGGACGAGGGCGGGGAAAAGCTCCCAGAGCAGCTGCCTCCCATGGGATCCTCCGAGGAGCTTTCCTGGAACTGGGCACTGGGCTGTTCTGACGTGGCGATTCCCTGGAGAGCTCCGGGAGTTTGAAGACAGAAGGGAGAAGCCCGCCGAGAGCATCAAAGGCTGAGGGGTGCTGTAAAAGGACCAAGGGAGTTCTTTGAAAAGAATCTCTCATGCATCGAAATGCCTTCTGGAGAAGGTGCCATTATCAGCCTCCCCTTTTGCTCAGATGAAAGGAGCCCGCAAGGACGGTCCTGAAGTATATCCCTCAGGGGACTTGTGGTCATTGTTCCTCTTGCCCCCAGCTCATGGCTACTTGCTGACCTTTCCAGGGGAACCTCAGTTCCCCCCAATTCCAGCTGAGAAGCCAGTTCTCAATTAAAAAATTTAAAAAGAAAATTAAACAATCCTGCTGTCTGAATGGGAGGTGCAGCTTCCTTGCTGTGGTTCTTTTTGCTGTGACATTTTGGAATGTCTGCAGAAACTTTAAAAAGAAACAGCCTCCAGAACTCTCGGGATTAGTCAAGAGAAAAGGAAACTATTATTATTATTTGGGGGGGGGGCGCAAAAAAGAAGTAAATGAGAGGGGGTAACATCCCCCATCCAGGACCTGGCTGATCAAAATCTTCAAGTTCTAGGAAACAGCATTTCAAACCTAACAAACATGAGGCGGAGAGGCTGTGGGGTCCTGAGATTGCCCAGAGGCAGGTTTTAAAGGAAGCCTGAACCGGGTTCAGAACTTTGGGCCTGTATGATGCCTGAAGACCGAAATACTGGGGAGCGCCCCTCGGGTGCCTTGGCGTCTACTCCTTTCCTTCCTAAAACTACATACCGAAGAATCAAACGATGTTTTAGTTTTCGGAAAGGTAGGTAGATAATATGTTCATATCCTTTAAAAAAAAATGTACAGATATTTTCTGATGCTTTAAGGTCAGTTTATGCTCAGATAAAATGGGAGTTTGGAAACCAAGAGTTTAAAACTGTACTAGAGTGGTTGGTAGGTGGTTTTGCTTGTCTGTACTTATTTCTGGAGGCGCCTATTGATCTGTTTGTTACTGTCTGCGAATGGGCCGGGTGGGCGGGGCTTAAAGAACGGTGGTCCTATGGGATCACCTTGACAGCTGGAGAATTAGCAAGGGGGCCCCACCATGCTGAGGGGAGGGGCCAAGGCTGCCTCGGGCTGTTCCCAGACCCGTAGCCAGCACCCTGTCGCTCCCCCTTGAAATGAGTCCCTGTCCCGTGATCCCATCAGATCACTTTGATTCTGTCTGCCTGCCCTTGCCTCACCTTCCCTAATGAGAAAATTTTAGTAATCACTTTATCTGTAGTGACTCTTTTTCAGGAGGCTTTCAATCATATTGATTAACACTGATTAGAAATAGGGGTCACCTTGACTTTCCAAATTTATCAGAAGGTGGCATTGGGAGAGGGCAAAGATATGAATGATCAGGAACAAGAAGTGGGAAAATATAAGTTTATGATCAGTAAAAGAAACTGTTTCAGAAATGACTTGTGTAGGGGGAGTTAAAGGTTACAAAATATATGTAAAGAATATTTCTAGAAAATGTTTATGTATCAAAATATTTTAAAATGCCCTTTGACTTAAAAATGGGAGTAATTAAATCAAATTATTATTTAACTTGGAACTAGGTTATTATAATTTTAAAGTCATGTGTGCTAAGTTAATAACTTAATCAGGAGCTGATTTGAGTAACATCTAATGTTGTTCCTTCTCCATTTTTTTCTTTGATTTGCCCGCCATTGATTAACATTCTCTATCTAGTAATTAACAAAAAATAGAAGAAAAAAGCCATATTTAAAGCAAGATATAGTGGGAACTTTTAAAAACTAAACCTCGTTCCTTCTGACTCTTTTCCTTTGTTGTAGTATCTGGTTTTAATCATTATCATATATTATAAGCAAGGAATTGAGTGTTAATTTATATTGCTCCCTCATCCACAGTTAAATGAGAGATATGTCTCATATTTTACAGATCTCTAGAGATCTTGTGGTTACTGTAAGATTGCATCATTGATAGAGAAATTGACAATGAAACTGAAAAAAGCTAGGAATTCATTGCTTCAAGGACATCCCCTCTTCTGGTCCCTCCACCCATCAGCAATTAAATTGGGTTTATCCAAACAAGGAGAGAAGGTCTAATTTCCAGATTATCGCTGCTCATTTTTAACATGGAATGTTCCTGGGAACAATTACTTTATCTCTGAAACACAAAGTGTTTTTTTTTATGTTTTTCACTTTCTGTCTTGTCATGAGCTATAGCACATCTCCAAGAATCCTGGCTGGCCCTGCTACTCATTATGCCCCCTTCCCTCTCTCCTGAAATATCAGCAAGGGAAGGCACTGCAAAAAAAAAAAAAAGGCAGGCTGGCAAAGGGCAGCCACAGAGTGGGAATGGCGTCCATTTATCATCTCCCGTGGGCTATTTTTAAACGATTGTCCTTGCCTCTGCGAAGTCTTAGTAATCTGAGGAATGTTCAGCATTTGAGTCAAGGATTAACAGATTTTTAATTGACAAAACCGCATTCTGGTCACCGTCAGAGGAGAGGTGCCGGAAGCACTCAGCTGTTGTTTAAGTTGTCTCCCCTTCTGCTGAGCCCTGCATACCAGCCTCTCCCAGGTCACTGCTCAGCCAGTAAGGCAGTGAGGCTTTGGGGGGAAAAGTGCCAGGCTGTGGCTGGGAGACGTTTTCTGTGCTGCACTGGCCAGTCCCTTCAGCAGCAGCGTCCAGCAGAGAGTGTTAGATCTTTACTCAAGGTCCTGCCCTGAAAAGAATGAACTTTTCTTTCAATCCCAGGCTCCCAGGCCACACTACCTTAAGAAAGAGTCATTTTGTTCTTTGGGTCATCCCCTGGGCGCCCTGGGAGTTCTAGAAGTGGATGGGGGTTTCAGAGTTCCTCTCTCAAGCCTCTTAGAAAGCATCCCCTGAAATCCTTTCAGGAATCATGGGAAAGCATCCAGAAGTGAAAAGTGGTGACATGTCTGCTTTTCCTGATCCATATTTAAAACATCTTCTCTCTGTTGTCCTGGCTAGAGTGACAGAATGAAAAGGCTTTCAGAATGCAGAGGAGGGTTGAACTGAAGTTTCCAGAGGTCTGGGGGGATTGCAGCGTCTATACTGTACCAGTGGGACTCGCTGCTCAGGCATCCTTTCTCTTTCAGATCTCTTTGGTCCTTTACTGTTCTTTCCATCTCTGTTTCTCTCTTTGGGTACGAATAAGGGTCTCCCCAGGGGTACAGTGGTAAAGAATCTGCCTGTCAATGCAGGAGACATGGGTTCCATTCCTGGCTCAGGACGATCCCCTGGAGGAGGAAACGGCAACCCACTCCAGTATTCCTGCCTGGAAAATCCTCATGGACAGAGGAGCCTGGTGGGGTACAGTCCATGGGTCACATAGAGTTGGACACAACTGAGCAACTGAGCGCACACACACACACACACACACACACACACACACACTTACACACACAAGGGTCTCAGAACATACTTTCCCAGTGGTTTTAAAAATCGAGGGGATGTAAACCATCTATCGGGCAGGAAGCTGGGGAGAGTGGTGCTTTGAATTTATGTTCTGCTGAGATAAAAGTTAGAATGTATTTTTTACTTATTTGAAACTTTAGTTTTTTACCTCTGTAAGACTAATATTGAATATACAGAGCATAACTGATCTTCTGATTACCTGGGGGTGCATAACATCTTGGATCCTGATGTCATTTGGATCTAGTCAGAAAGGGCTGGCTGGTTTACGATTGCTGTGATCACAGGACATACTAAAGTACAATTTTAAGCCCTAACTTTATCTTGTCTTTTTCTCAAGTTGCTCTCTTCTTGGACATAAGTCATTATTAATTCCTCAGTTGTCCCCCTGCTCCACACACACACATCGTAGCCATTTAGTTATTGTTGCTTAGTCTCTAAATCATGTCCAATTCTTTGCAACCCCATGGACTGTAGCCCACCAGGCTTCTCTGTCCATGAAATTCCCAGGGGAGAATACTGGAGTGAGTTGCCATTTCCATCTCTGATAACAATTTAATGGTCATGCCATATTGCTTCTGTGGGCTTCCCAGGTAGTACTAGTGGTAAAGAATCCATCTGCCAATGTAGGAGACGAAAGAGATCCCTGGATTGGGAAGATCTCCCGGAGAAGGAAAGGGTAACCCACTCCAGTATTCTTACCTGGAAAATTCCACGAACAGAGGCGCCTGGAGGGCTGCAGTTTGTGGGGTCACAAAGAGTTGGACACAACTTAGCAACTGAACAGCAACATGTTGCTTTTTCCTTCTTTATATACTTTCAGCTTCATTTCTGTTTCCATCACCTTCATTGTTTGTGTCTTTATTGTTTCAAGCACACAACTGACTTTTTAAAAATTTATTTATTTTTCATTGCAGAATAATTGCTTTACAATGTTGTGTTGGTTTTAGCTGTACATCAACATGAATCGGCCATATATATTTATATATATCCCCTCCTCTTGAAACTCTCTCCCACCTCCCACCCCATCCCACCCTGCTAGGATGTCACAGAGCACCAGACTGAGTTCCCTGGGTCATGGAGCAAATTCCCACTGGCTGTCTGTTTTACATATTGTGGTGTATGTTTCAATGCTTCTCTCTCAGTTCATTTCACACTCTCTGTATCACGTTGTGTCCATAAGTCTATTCTCTATGTCTGCGTCTCTACTGCTGCCTTACAAATAGGTTCATCAATACCATTTTTCTAGATACCATATATATGCATTAATATATGATATTTTTCTCTTTTCGACTTACTTCACTAGTATAACAGACTCTAGGTTCATCCATCTCACTAGAACTGACTCTAATTCTTCCTTTTTAAGGTTGAATAATATTTCATTGTATTAATATATGTGCACCACATCTTCTTTATCCCCATTCATCTATTAATGGTCATCTGGGTTGCTTCCATGTATTGGCTATTGTAAATTGTTGTTGTGGTTCAGTTGCTAAGTCATGCCTAACTCTTTGCGGCCCCATGGACTACAGCATGCCAGGCTTCCTTGTCCTTCACCATCTCCCAGAGTTTGCTCAAACTCATGTCCCTTGAGTCAGTGATGCCATCCATCCATCTTGTCCTCTGTTGTCATCTTCTCCTCTTGCCCTCAATCTTTCCCAGCATCAGGGTCTTTTCCACATCACATCAGGTGGCTTTTCACATCAGGTGGCCAAAGTGTTGTAACTTCAACTTCAGCCCCAGTCCTTCCAATGAATATTCAGTATTATATCCTTTAGGATTGACTGGTTTGGTCTTGCAGTCCAAGGAACTCTCAAGCGTCTTCTCCAGCACCACAGTTTGAAAGCATCATTTCTTCAGTTCTCAGTCTTCTTTATGTCCCAACTCTCACATCCATACCTGACTGACTACTGGAAATATCATAGCTTTGACTATATGGACCTTTGTTAGCAAAGTGATTTCTCTGCTTTTTAATATGCTGTCTAGGTTTGTCATAGCTTTTCTTCCAAGGAACAAGCATCTTAGAAGCACAAAATTTTAACCTTAGAAGTGGCTCTTCAAGACAGCATCCATCCTCACCTCTTTTTACCCTCAATATTGTTCACACATTTCTATAACATACAGTTAATTTGCTAAGGGTCATCCAACCGACATTCCTGAAACAGTACTGTTAAGCAGTGTGCCACAGCTCAGAAGTGTTTTATGAGTTCCTGTTGCTCCCAGGAGGCTGTCCTGACTATTTCATGTAATTATCAAGGCCTTCTAAGCAATTCCAACTGTTCCCATTTCCCCAGACTGGCCCCACTTTCCTCCCCAAACCTATCTCCTACACCGCTCCTTGGCTTCTGTCCTTGTCCCTCCTCTGCTGTCGGCCCACACTTCGAGTCAGTGTTGGCTCTCACTTCTTCGTCAGGCTGTCTCTGTTCACCTCTTGTATTCTTTACTCTTCTTATATCTACTGTTTTAAATTGATTGATTGATTTACTTTTGATTGCACTGAATCTCCGTTGCTGCGTGGGTTCTTCTCCAGCTGTAGGGAGTGGAGGCTGCTCTCTAGTTGTGGTGCGTGGACGTCTCGCTGGTGGCTTCTCTTGTTTTGGAGCACAGGCTTTAGGGCTCAGGCTTCAGTAGTTGCGGCATGTGGGCTTAGTAGTAGCGGCTTCTGGGCTCTAGAGCACTCAGTAGCATGTGGAATCTTCCCGGACCAGCGATCGAACTCATATCTCCAGCATTGGTAGATGGATTCTTATCTACTGTACCACCAGGGAAGTCCTCCCTTATATTTCTTGCATGCTGCCATCAGGCCACTTTATCTTCATAGCTATCTTCAAGTGCTCTTAAACACATTTGTGATAAGATATATATATATGTGTGTGTGTGTGTATATATCTGTGTGTGTTTACATATATATATTATATATATATATTTGTTTATTTCTTCTGAAAGTTAGAAACAGCAATAGGTCTTTTCAATCCACGATTTAAGATTTATTGCAAACTGGTGACCTACAGTATTATAACCTACTAGTTCGTAGGCAATAACAGAATAGAATATCTTTATAGTAATAATGAATACAACCAAAAATTTTTAAGTTAGTTGTATATTTTGGATATTATAATCACATTTATGGAAATTGACTTGTCCAACAGAATGCTATTTAAATCCATGTAATTTTAAATGGTGCTGTAAGTATTAATGGTTCATCAATTCACACATCACAGTTTTACAGAATCACCTACCAAGTGATTCTGGGAGTGAGAAAGCAAACAAAACAGGTTGCCTGGAATCTATGAGCTCACACCCTCCTTGAGGATAAGGAAGCATAAAGAAAACTAATTATTTAATCTGTAAAAAGCACTACAACAAATTATGTATGAATTTTGAGGAGCTTTTGAATAAGAAGACTCACTATGGGTTCATCTGGAAAAACAGTGATTCATATGAACTACCTGAAATCAGATTTGATCTTTGGAAGTTATGGAAAGGCATTTTCTACTACATGATCCTAAGAGAGTGGTCAGTGTTCCTGTGAAAAAATTTATGTCTGAATTGAATTAATATAATCCAGTAAAAAAGGAAGACTTTTAGAATCATATAGGCCTGTGTTTATATCCCAGATCTACTGCTTTCTGTATGTATGACTTTAGGTCACCTTGCATCTCTGAGTCTGTTTATAGAAGGGAGATGCCCTTGTAGAATGTCTGTGAGTGTCAAATAAAAAAAAAATGCATGTAAATTCTGTGGCTTGGTACCTGAATGTAAATGATAAGTTTAATTACTCTGCTAATTATTCTGCTGGTCTTAGATCAATGCTACCCGGTCACTATTTTCACATTATTACACTTTCTTAATTATTTCAAGACTTTATTTTTCTCCCTTGTTCCCCATTCTGGCAAGGAGAGTCAAGCTTTCACCAAATTCCTTGGTTGTTTGTTATATAGATTCTGAGCTTCTTGAATTCAAAGGTTTCTGTTCATGTAAGGTTTGTTGGCCACTTAGAAACTGCTGGTGAGAGACCAAAGTAAGCCTTGGCTGACTTTGCTTCTTAGTTCTGTACTATGTCTTTTATTTTGATTTGTCCATTTACCATGGGCATATGTTCAGTTTTAATTGAAAATTATTACAATCCTGGTCATACGAAGACTTATTCTGCTAGCAGAGTTGTAGTAAGTAGAAATATAAGTAAAAGCAAATTCTTTCTATGACTATGGGATGGAAGCATCAGGAAACTCTGAAAAATTGTTGATAGTAGAAAATTTATGTAATGACCAAGAAATTGGCTAACTTGTACCTTTTTCATCAACAAAGACTTTTTTGTTTTCAATTTTTTATAGAAATCAGTACCACAACTTTTGAAGACTTGATAAGTTTCATTTTACCTTGGAGTTATTCATTTATTTCCTTTAATTGAGGGGGTGAAATATTTTGTTTTAATGCCTACATTAATTCCACAGATGTTTATGGAACACTCAATCCTTACCCACTTTGGTATTGAGTTCCAGAGAACAAGAGAGTGTGCCTAAGTCCATTCAAGCTGCTATAACAAAATGCCATAGCCTGGGTGGCTTCTAAACAACCGAAATTTATTTCTCATGGTTCTGAAGGTTGAAAGACTGAGATAAAGCCAGCATGATTGGGTTCCAGTGAGTGCCCTCTTCTGGATTGCAGATTGTCCACTTGTTACATTTTCAAGGAGTAGAAAGAAAAAGAGGGAGAGAGCTCTCTGGGGTCCTTTTTATAAAGATATTTGGGTTGGCCAAGAAGTTCATTCAAGTCTTTCATAACATCTTATGGCAAAACTCAAACTAACTTTTTGGCCAACCCAATGCTTTTTGGCCAACCCACTCATGAGAACTTTGCACTCATGACCTAGGGTGAAAGAGTTAGTCACTCAGTCATGTCTGACTCTTTGTGACCCCATGGACTGTAGCTCACCAGGCTCCTCTGTCCATGGTATTCTCCAGGCAAGGATACTGGAGTGGGTTGTCATGTCCTTCAGGGGATCTTCCCAACCCAGGGATCGAACAAGGGTCTCCTGCATTGCAGGCAGATTCTTTACCATCTGAGCCACCAAGGGGAAGGGATACTCATGACCTAATCACCTCTCAAAGGCCCTGACTCCAAAAATCATTCCCATAGGAATTAGATTTTCAACATAGAGATTTGGAAGGGACACAAACATTCATACCAGGACACGATGATAGAACGAAGTATGAGCCTTGGAGTCCTTCACATCTGTCACAAATCCCAGTTCAGTCCTTGTGTCTGCAGAACCTTAAGAAATTTACTCAAACTTCCCTTCAGTTTATAAAGTAAATAGTAGTATAAACTGTTATCCAGCATCATTTTTAATAATAATAAATGTAGACTATTTTCTTCTTATAATAATTGTGAAAGTATAATCTTTTTTTTTTATTTTTTAAACAATCCTTTTTTGACTGGTGGGAAACTAGTCCCGTGTAGATAAGGATCTAAATAAATAATTAGAAAGTGATATGTTAAGAAATCAAA
This sequence comes from Cervus canadensis, assembly GCF_019320065.1. NCBI lineage: Eukaryota > Metazoa > Chordata > Mammalia > Artiodactyla > Cervidae > Cervus > Cervus canadensis. The sequence goes on from NC_057411.1 coordinate 37,092,124, forward strand.
GAAGAAACATAACACGTTTGTGACTGGGGTGGGTATGAGGGAATGTTTATAAGGACTTAACATATGAGATTATATGAGTTGAATTTTTCAGGATAAGCTTTCCTAGGCTGACTCTTGACAGTAAGACTTATGTTCTACCAGGACACTCAAAGATATAATAAGTCATAACACACATAGGAAACAACAAATAGTTCAATATCATTACTGAGTAGGTTGTTTTTGAGGGAGCAGCAGTAATGAGGGTGAATATGGCCCAGCATCTGGCATAGAAAGGGTGCCACCTAAACGCCAGTTGATTGAATTGTGGATGGAGCGTCAGAGACTGGATTACAGAGACTATATTTCATGAAAGGGCTTCCAGGTAGCTCAGTGGTAAAGAATCCATCTGCCAATGCAGGAGATGCAGTTTCCATCCCTGGGTCAGGAAGATCCCCTAGAAGATGACATGGCAGCCTGCTCCAGTATTCTTACCTGAAAAAAACCCATTAACAGAGGATCCTGTTGAGCCACAACCCATGGGTTTGCAAAGAGTCGGACACGAATGAGCACACACATTTCATGAAAATGAGCTTGGTTAGCCAGTGGGTACCATTGGAAGAAATTAAACAAAAAAAAACGTGGCATGATCTGATTTAAATATTATGGCGATCACTATGGCAACACTTGCCTGACTTGGGAACTTGGCTCTATAAAAGTCAGTTAAGAAGTACTGAGGATCTAATGGCAATGAGTTTGGAAGGGACTATTGTGGTCGTTAAATGAGGGTTGTGAAGGAAAGTGCAATTTAGGTCTATTCTCAGATGGCCCTTCAAATGTTTGGGGGGATCACTGGTTCTGAGAACCAAAATCAGGATTATAGGAAGTATGACAGGTTTTGAAGAAAAATAGTTCAGACAGTTTTAAAAATTTTGAGTTTGACAATGTTTTGAGATACCCATGTTGAGGGGTCTAATGAGCACTTGGATATCCAGTGCAAGAGGGGTCCAGATTGAGATACAAATCTGGGAACAATTGTTACACTGTGAGATTGAGTGGAATCCAACAAAGAAATTGTGTAAAGTGAGGTGAAAGCTGAGCTGTGCACAGAATCCAGAGGACCAGCAAACTTATAAGAAGGGTGTAGTAGATTGCATAATCAAGAAGGAGACTGAAAAGAACATTCTGGAAGGCAAGAATTATATAAGATGTGAGAAGTATCAGTAAGAAGAGTGAGATTGATGGTTTTAAAGGGAGTGAACCCTAAAGCACTGCAAAAATTAAGTCTGTCCAATGATGTGGCAACTAGGTAGTTATTGGTAATTATTCTGAAAGCTCTCTTAGTGAAATGACGGTGTTGGAGGCAATATTGTAACAGATCAGCAAGAAGATAGGAAGTGATAAAATGCAGCCAATGTTATACTTAGTTCAGAATCAAGGAACAAAGTGAATAATTACAATCCATGGAGAGTCTAAAGATGTTTGGCTTTGTATTTTATTTATTTATTTATGCAATGAGTAGAATTTGAATATACTTTGCTGATCACAGTAATGCCACAGGCTGCCTCTAGCTATGGAGTATATAAAGGAAGAACCTCACAAATCCTGAAGCTATTTAGATTTTCTTTATATTTTTTTTTTCCTCTCCCTCTGTGTCTCCCTCCAGCTGAAACAGATTCCCACAGATATAATAAAATCACCTGTGTGATTTACTTTCTCAGTCTGGTGGAAAGTCACGTCCTGAATGATGCTTTATGACACCATCAATGTACGTCTAGGGGAAAATATGCATAATGGATTGTTTTCCCCCAGAAATTCCAAGGATGCTTTTGTTAGGGAATGTGAAACCTCTCTGAGAATTTACATGGGCATAGCTGGAACTGCTTGCAAGACTCACATCACAGGGGATATTCCTGTTAATAATCTACCAATCAGTGTGTCCTCTTCTTCATGCTGCTAGATGGGGATTGCTCATCAAAATTTGTGCTTTTTTTGTTGTCCATTTTAAAATTTGAAGTTTAAATGTTGAAGTTCTAAATAAAGCAGCTTCTTTTATTGGAGTATAATTGCTTTACAATTTGTGTTAGTTTCCGGTGTACAATGAAGTGAATCAGCCATATGTATACATATATCCCCTCCCTCTTGAGCTTCCCTCCCACCCCACGCCCAGTCTCACCTCTCTAAGTCTCCACAGAGTACAGAGCTGAGCTCCGTTTACTATGCAGCAGGTTCCCACTAGCTATCTCTTTTAGACATGTAGTGTATATATGTCAGTCCCAATCTGTCAGTTCATTGCTCCTTCCCTTTCCCGCTCTACCTGCGCCCTTGCCTCCATTCTCTATTTCTGCAATTCCAGTTTCCCCCTGGGCTTCCTTGGTGGTTCAGATGGTAAAGAATCCACCTGCAACGAGGGAGACTTGAGTTCCATCCCTGGGTTGGGAAGATCCCCTGGAGGAGGGCATGGCGACCTACTCCAGTATTCTGGCCAGGAGAATCCCCATGGATAAATGAGCCTGGCAGGCTACAGTCTGTGGCTCACAAAGAGTCGTACATGAGTGACTGACTAAGCACACAATTTCTCCCTGGGTTCCACACCAAAAACAAAAAATTCTTATAGAGAAGTTGATCCACCATCTACCTTTGTAAGTCAGAGACCTTTGGAACATTCTATTTCCAATGCTACAGGCTGGGGGGTATGCAACTAATCATTACCTAATGCTTTGCAAGACTGGATAAACAACAGAAAATTACTGTTTTCCCCACAGGAATTCTAAGCATGTGTACGTATTGTCTACATTCTAAAACTCTTTTACATATTCTGTTGCTAAATAGGTATCAGTTCAGTTCAGTCACTCAGTCGTGTCCAACTCTTTGCGACCCCATGAAATCGCAGCACGCCAGGCCTCCCTGTCCATCACCAACTCCCAGAGTTTACACAAAACCATGTCCATCGAGTCGGTGATGCCATCCAGCCATCTCATCCTCTGTCCTCCCCTTCTCCTCCTGCCCCCAATCCCTCCCAGCATCAGAGTCTTTTCAAATGAGTCAACTCTTCACATGAGGTGGCCAAATTATTGGAGTTTCAGCTTCAGCATCAGTCCTTCCAATGAACACCCAGGACTGATCTCCTTTAGGATGGACTGGTTGGATCTCTTGCAGTCCAAGGGACTCTCAAGAGTCTTCTCCAACACCACAGTTCAAAAGAGTCAGTTCTTTGGTGCTCAGCTTTCTTTATAGTCCAACTCTCACATCCATACATGACCACTGGAAAAACCATAGCCTTGACTAGACGGACCTTTGTTGGCAAAGTAATGTCTCTGCTTTTTAATATGCTATCTAGGTTGGTCATAACTTTCCTTCCAAGGAGTAACTGTCTTTTAGTTTCATGGCTGCAATCACAATCTGCAGTGATTTTGGAGCCCAGAAAAATAAAGTCAACCACTGTTTCCCCATCTATTTGCCATGAAGTGATGAGACCGGATGCCATGATCTTAGTTTTCTGAATGTTGAGCTTTAAGCCAACTTTTTCACTCTCCTCTTTCCCTTTCATCAAGAGGCCCTTTAGTTCTTCTTCACTTTCAGTCATAAGGGTGGTGTCATCTGCATATCTGAGATTATTGTTGATCAGTCACTAAGTTGTGTCCAACTCTTTATGACCCCATGGACTACAACACTCCGGGCTTCCCTGTTCTTCACCATCTCCCAAAGTTTGTTCAAATTCAAATCCATTGATTCAGTGATGCCATCCAACCATCTCATCCTCTGCCCTCCTTCTCCTCCTGACCTCAGTCTTTTCAAGCATCAGGGTCTTTTCCAATGAGTCAGCCCTTCCTCTGTAACTCAATTTTTAGCCATTATGCCCACTGTGCAATATTTTGTAATGCACACACAGTCGCTCTGAAATTCAACAGCCTTGATCAAATCCTGGTTCCACCTTTTACCTTGTGACGTTCAGCAAGTTACTTACTTGTGCTTTAGTCTCCTCCTCAGCAAAATGGTGGTGCCTACCTCATACAATGCTGTGAGTTTTAAGTAAAAGGAGTGCAGATAAACTGCTTGTACCCATGCCTGGCATACATAAATACAGCCTCGCTATTACCATTTTTCAGAGCACAGAAAAGGTATGCTGTTTTCTTCACTTTTAGAATTTATTAATATTTTAAATTACTAGAAAATGAAAACACATGATAATTGAGTTAAATAAAGTGGAAGAGGACAGGTACTCAGAGACAAGCAAAGATTTGTAAGGCTAAGTCTAGATAAGGATTTCCATTCTGTGACTTGGGGCTGTATAACTGCTGCTGCCACTGCTAAGTCACTTCAGTCGTGTCCGACTCTGAGCGACCCCATAGATGGCAGCCCACCAGGCTCCCCTGTCCCTGCGATTCTCCAGGCAAGGACACTGGAGTGGGTTGCCATTTCCTTCTCCAAAGCATGAAAGTGAAAAATGAAAGTGAAGTCGCTCAGTCGTGTCCGACTCTTCGCGACCCCGTGGACTGTAGCCTACCAGGCTCCTCCATCCATAGGATTTTCCAGGCAAGAGAACTAGAGTGGGGTGCCATTGCCTTCTCCAGCTGTGTAACTAACCTTATGTATTTAATCTCTCTCAGTTTCATAGCTACCATGTATATTTATTATGGAAATAAGGGAATACATGTCAACAACAGTGCGTGTTAGGTACTTAATGCATGAATGAATGTTGGGGGCTCTTGGCTTTTAGTTTGTTGCTATACTTAAGAAAATTCTTATCATACAGGCAAGCCTATGTGTAACAGGGGAAAAAAAAGAAAACCAGAGTACCCTTCTAAAGCAAAACTTACTGTATCCTTTATCACCTCCCTGAGTTTTGGGGAATAAAGGAACCCTGATCAGAAAAGAATGTTTGACTGTTTTTCATTACTGCATAAAACTAAATCTTGGAAGTTTGATTCTCATGTGTAGCACACATTGAGGTTGAACTGGAACATCTTTAATAGATTTTCTGCTGGATTTAGGGAGATACCTTAAGTATTAATAATGTGTCAGTCCAAAAAAAAAAAAAAATAAACGAAGTGAAAAATCAGATAGATAAGATTTATTCCCTAATGTTAGCATTATTTTTTTTATTTAATTTATAAGTGCCTCTGAAAGGCTATCTCCTTAATTTTGGCAGGATAGAATCCAAGCATTCCAGGCAAGAAAGCATGAAAGAGCTCCATCGAGAAACAGTCAGTGTTCTTCCTTCATGGTCAATTTTCAAGCTTTGTTATTAAAATACTAAGAGTTTCAAATCATTATCACCACTTCATAAAGTATTGGACACTGCTGGGAGTGACAGGAAAGCCAGAGATCAGTGATTCCGACGTCTAACATACCATTTTCGAGAAACTGCTTGTTGCAAAGTCTACAAACTCAGCTAATTTCCAATTGTTTTATAGGCACTTAAATATTAATATCGGATCATGCAAGCCTTTTTCCTCAAAGGAATATGTTAGTGCTAGACTGGATACCAGGTGGAGAATAGTTTCATTTGTTGTGTTTTTGTTTCTGCCTAGGCTAAGAATATTCTCTTTAGTAGCAAGTGTTTATTGCATGGAATGTGATGGTTTTACTTTACTGAATCCATACATAAATTATTTTACTGATAGAGAAGTAAAGCATATGTTCCTATTGTTAAATCCTGAACTTAACGGTTTTGAAATAATTCCCCAAACATTCTAGAGTCTTACATAGTTTCAACATGCACCACTAATTTTTCTTCCCCTTTTATGAAACTCATTAGGCCATTAAAACCTTTCAGTAATATTCATCCCATCTGGGAACATTGGAATCATATTTGCTTTGGCTCCTTTTCTTCCTGTTTTCTCATTGGTTGATTATTTTTCCAAGTTCCAACTCATATTAGTGTATTTTAGAGGCATTGTTCCTTAATCAGTGGGGTACGAAGGATAAAGAGTGGGGGATATTCAGCCCCAAATGCATGCACAAAGAAATGCATGATGTGTAAGTATCTAAAAACAATGAATAAAACTAGCCAAAATGGTTTTGATTTTTATTACCCCCATGTGCTGCTAATTCTAGACAATATGTAATCAGATACTCATTCCTGTTAGGAAAAATCACCATGACCCTGTCTCCTCACTTGTAGAACATAAAGCTTCATAATTCAATTTTTTTTTTCTTTCCAGTAAATTAATAGCTTAAGATTTTAAAGAGCAGACACTGTCTGAAATATTTTATATGGGTGAAAATCCTGTGTCTCTTTTCATGGTTTATCACCTTCATTATAATCATGGCATCATCACTTGACTGAAAACAGAAGGTGCCCTTTTATTTCAAAAAGAAAACAAAAGTGAAGAGAGGGGAATTCTCTTGTGGTCCAGTAGTTAGAACAAAGAAGTAGTAATAGTTGTTGTTCAGTCGCTAAGTCGTGTCCAACTCTTTGCCACCCTATAGACTGCAGAGAACCAGGTCTCCCTGTCCTTCGCTATCTTCCAGAGTTTGCTTAAACTTACGTAGTAGGAACTGATGAATTTTTCAAATTCATTGTGATCCTTTATTTCTCCAGGCATTTTTGGACAGAAACTGGAAGATACTGTTCGCTATGAGAAGAGGTATGGGAACCGCATGGCTCCGATGTTGGTGGAGCAGTGTGTGGACTTCATCCGACAAAGGGGGCTGAAGGAGGAGGGTCTCTTCCGACTGCCAGGCCAGGCTAATCTGGTCAAGGAACTGCAGGATGCTTTTGACTGCGGAGAAAAGCCATCATTTGACAGGTAGATTTCATGATTTTTCTAAGAAGGAGACACTCTAACTAAACTGAAAGGTTGCTGTAAGCTGAGATGGCATAACTTGAATTGATATTGTCACAGTTTAGAAGATGAATTATATGACCTCGCAAAGATGGATTGTGATTATTAAGTTACAGAATCAAAAATGTGGTATTAGGTGTCTTTCTCTGCTATGCTTTTCCCCCCTTAAAACATTATTATTTATTCTTTTCCTTTGGTCTCATATCAAGTATTAAACTTGGGCATTGGAAAAGTGAATTTTTATTTATTTATTTATTTTTTTTTTGAGGAATGCAAAGTATCTTTTTTTTTTCCATTTATTTTTGTTAGTTGGAGGCTAATTACTTTACAATATTGTAGTGGTTTTTGTCATACATTGACATGAATCAGCCATGGATTTACATGTATTCCCCATCCCGATCCCCCCTCCCACCTCCCTCTCTACCCCATCCCTCTGGGTCTTCCCAGTGCACCAGGCCCAAGCACTGTCCTCAATGGCATTTCAACCTGGCTTGGTGATCGCTGTTTTCACCCTAGATAATATACATGTTTCGTTGCTGTTCTCTCGAAACATC
>NC_057411.1:37471416-37482314 GCF_019320065.1 Cervus canadensis
TAAGTTTCAAGAAAAGTTTCAGCAGTTCCATTAATTAGAAAATACATATATCCTTACATCATCTATCTTGTGACAGAAAGTGTCCATGGGTTCACACTGCACACAGTTTCAGAGTGTGTTTTCAATAGGTTGAATGCAGATCTTTGAGTCTTACCAACATGTAACTGAGAGCTACCTAGGGTGATAGTACCCCAGTTCCATTCAAATGGCCTAATATTTTTTATAAGGAACCCTTACACATATGAATGAGTGTGGGACTAGGGAGTTGGAAGTGTGTTGGGAAATGCAGCATTGATTATAATACAAAGAATTTTAAGAGAAGTACAGAGGGCTATGGGCTTCCCTTGTGGCTCAGCTGGTAAAGAATCCACCTGCAATGTGGGACACCTGGGTTCAATCCCTGGATTGGGAAGATCCCCTGGAGAAGGGAAAGGCTACCCACTCCAGTATTCTAGTCTGGAGAATTCCATGGACTGTATGGTTCATGGGGTTGCAAAGAGTCAGACACGACTGAGTGACTTTCACTTCCCTTTCACTTTCACAGAGGACTGTGGAGATTCATAGAGAGAAGGGAGGACTTTAGATTGGGAAAATGAGAGACAGTTGGAGGTGACGGACACAGACACACACAGGCAGATATGACTTCAAAAAGTAGACACGGAAGAGAGGCTAAAGACAGGAAATAGAAGCATGATTCACGTTCATGAAATGGGGAAGAGCCTAGTTTGGTTGGAGGATAGACTTGTTGGGCAAATAAAAGAAGTTAAACAGGAACAGTAGAATGATGGTGCCTTATCCCAGTGATCCTTGAATTCCTGGTCAAGAGTTTATCGTTCATTCTGAGGGAAGAGGAAATAATTTTAAAAATATTTTAAGTAGTCATCGGAGAGTCATGCCTCAGGTGGATTGGAGAAGAGAGATAAGACATCAGTAACTATCTGTTAGGGCTTCCTCAGTGGCTCGGCGATAAAGAATTCACTTGCAATGCAGGAGACTTGCAGGGGATGTGGGTTTGATCCCTGGGTTGGGAAGATACTCTGGAAAGGAAGTGGCAACCCACTCCAGTATTCTTGCCTGGGAAATCCCATGGACAGAGGAGCCTGGCGGGCTACAGTCTGTGGGGTCACAAAGAGTTGGACATTACTGAGCAACTAAACAACAACAAACTTTCTGCTATTCCATTTGAGGCAAGAAGCAAAGAACGAATGAGTCGTAAACTGGAGTTACAGAGGCATGAGTCATTTTCCAGGTAAGAGTCTATATGACGTACCAACGGGTGAATATAATGCTTAAGAGAGAAAGACCTCTCAGAAATGACTCTGATTCTGCCCCTAAACCATTAGGGAAATAGTGATACTATTAATATTAACAGGAAAGTACAAAGAGAAAATGAATTGATTTGGAAGAAAGAAGTTGTTCTACATTGTGAATTTCAGACTAGAGGTCAAGTAGGCATTAGAATAGGATCTAAGTCTCATCTACTGTGATCTCGAGATATCTCTTTAACATGTTAAACCTCAAGGGCGAAAAAAAAATAAGAATGAGTTTCTTTCCCCCCCCCCCCAATTATTTTTATTAGTTGGAGGCTAATCACTTTACAATATTGTAGTGGTTTTTGCCACACATTGACATGGATCAGCCATGGATTTACATGTGTTCCCCATCCTGAACTCCCCCCACCTCCCTCCCCATCCCATCCCTCTGGGTCATCACAGTGCACCAGCCCCAAGCACTTGTCTCATGCATCCAACCTGGACTGGTGATCTGTTTCACACTTAATAATGAGTTTCTTATGGGAAAGAAAACAGTTTGACTTTATCATTACATTTTATTCCAAAAAGATGAAATATCTGACATTAGTATCCTATATTTCTGCGTACAGCTTCAAATGAGTAGTCTTTTTTTCTTTGCTGAATTGCTGTCTTAACTTGAAGATTACAGAGAGAAAAGGAAAAAAAGGAGGAGAAAGAAAATAGACTCGAAAGAGGACATGGTAGTATTCAATATAATACTTCTGTACCTCTATTCTTGCATGAATTCCTAGAGGTCATTCCCCTTTTTGTAAGTGAGGATACGTCTCACGGCATGATTTAGTTAAATTATAAATAGCCTGTTTAGGTGATCTATCCAAAAATAATACTCACGAGCTACTTACCTGACGAGCTGTCAAGCCTTTAGCTTACTTTAGAATAGACAGGGGAATAATGCACCTGCTGTCCTGACCAAGGAGAAAGGAGATTTTTCAAAGCTATCTGGTATTGGAAAGAAAACATACCACTGAAGAAATGAAACACCATCTACCTTCTCTGCTAATTTTGCTAAAATAACTGCCATTTAATTAAACAATATTTAAATTGTACTCAGTAGACTTCATTTCATAACACTGGCAACACTCAATATGATGATGATTGAGTTAGCATATGTAAAGTCCTTAGAATACTGCCTGCCACATAGTCAGGTGCTATTTAAGCACTGGTATGGTCATTAGCTGCTGCAGCAGCCATATAACGCTGAGCAGTAGCTGAAAACCTTGGATATTAAAATTTCTTCCATGTATAAAATTGAAAAAAATTACTATACTCCTCATGGTAAAGTGGAAAAGAATCATTTCAAATTCAAAACCTTACAGGTGAGTATTCTCTGTTGGCACTGGAATCTGGCTTCTAATTCAGTTTTTTGCAGTTTATTTTGTAACTTGCTTCCTAATTTAGAAACTCTGTAACTAAAAGGAAAATTAATTGAGGCTCAAGTGCAGTCCCACACTCTCCACTGATGCTAGTCAATGGCCACATCTCCACCATTGCCACCGGCAAATTATGGTCAGATGAACCCTGGCTTGCAGATATCTTGTCGCCTCCGTGCACACACATCACAAATCGGTGTCATAGGTGAAGGGGGCTTCTGCTCAGAAGTCAAGGACCAGGGGCCACAGTGCCTTCAGACACCTGCCATCTGCATTCAACAGTCTGCGGGAGAGCTTCGTAAAGGAGATTCTTCGAGCCACACAGATGTAAATTTAAACCCAACCACTGGGACTGCCCCTTTCCTGGCCATGAGCTGGAAATCATTTGTAATGGTTAAAACCGGACCCAGAGACAGTTGGTCTGTATTCAAATCCCAGTTAATTCCAAATGTGAGACCTTGGGCAAGTTCCCAGCCTCTCTCCCTGCCAGTGACTATGTGATACTGATAGAATCTTCTTCATGGAACTGTTAAGAGCCAATGAGTTAAGACATGTGGAGAGATTTGAGCAGTACCTGGCACACACTAAGTGCTTACTAGATGGAACTCAAGCTGGCAAGGCTGTGTGCCAGGCCACGTGCTGGCCTTGGGATTCGCTGCTGCACCACCAACTCTGAACTGTTGGAGTCTGCTGGTAACACCCTGAGCACATCCATTAATGCCCTCTGTTTTGGCTTCCATTCAAAAATACAGGGAATATATTTCTTAAGTATGGGGCTCCATTTATTATTGTTGTTTAGTTGCTAAGCTGTGTCCAACTCTTTGCAATCCCGTGGACTGCAGCCCACCAGGCTCCACTGTCCTTGGGATTTCCCAGGAAAGAAAACTGGAGTGGGTCACCACTTCTCCAGGGGATCTCCCCTACCCAGGGATCAGATCGTGTCTCCTGCATTGCAGGCCGACTCTACCACGGAACCATCAGGGAAGCCCCTCCATTTTTATACCAAGTAATACATGACTACTGAAGTGAAAGTGTTAGTCGCTCAGTCGTGTCTGATTCCTTGCGATCCCATGGACTCTCCAGACAAGAATACTGAAGTGAGTTGTTGTTTCCTCCTCCAGGGGATCTTCCTGATCCAGGGATCGAACCTGTGACTCTTGTCTCCTGCATTGGCAAGTGGATTCTTCGCCACTAGCACCACCTGGGAAGCCCAAGATATGACTAAGTGACTTGATAAAGTGTGAAGGCTTCTGATAGCCATGGGCTCCTCTATTACTAACTTCCTTACAAGCAACACAAATATGATGCCAATATAATGTCAAGGGAGTTGATTCTAAAATTGCTGGCAGCCCAAAAATCCACTGAAATGTTTTCCGCTTCCTAAGTTTGAGTCCTGTTTTTAAAACATTGTTCATTTCCTCGAGGCACTGTTTATGATGGCTTGCTCTCTGTTGGTTTTTGTTTCCCTGATTTCTCACTGTGTGATTTAGTGCTTTTCTTCACAAAGAAGATTCTTCATTCCTTTCCTGCTGTGGAATGCTTTTCATGAAAGCAGCTTTAATTATTTACCCCACACCTCCTACTGTGGTACAAGTCACATTACTTTTAAGATAGGCTGTTACATAGGTTTCTTGTGAGATCTCAAGTCAGAAAGAGGCCCAGAAACACACAGTATCAGGAAGTCAATTCCCAAGCACTATATGATATACTTGTGGCTCAGTTGATAAAGAATCCGCCTGCAATGTGGGAGACCGGGGTTTGATTCCTGGGTTGGGAAGATCCCCTGGAGAAGGGAAAGGCTACCCACTCCAGTATTCTGGCCTGGAGAATTCCAAGGGCTGTATAGTCCATGGGGTCACAAAGAGTCGGACATGACTGAGCGACCTTCACCTATCACTTTCATATGATACACAGTTTTAAGTTACACATACATACACACAATAACAAACACTTCACATATTTGTCCTCAAAAGCAAACAGTTCCGCTAACGTGATAGCAAATACAACATGTTTTTAATGCTTGGATAGTATAAATGTGTTAAGAACAACAAAAATGTCTCGGCATTAAGAAGCTTAAAGATATAATATTAAGCAGAAAAAAGTTATAAGATGGAAATCTTAGTCTCACTATTATCTTACATATTGGTTTTTATAACTTCCCCATAGATCAAACGGTAAAAAAGTCTGCCTGTGAGGCAGGAGACCAGAGTTCAACCCCTGGGTTGGTAAGTTCCTCTGGAGCAGGGAATGGCATTCCACTCCAGTATTCTTGCCTGGAGAATTCCATGGACAGAGCAGCCTGGCAGAGACCCTACAGTCTGTGGGGTCGCAAAGAGTTGGACATGACTAAGCGACTCACACACACACATTGGTTTTTATAGGTAATCCCAGGTGAATCGCTATCTTTCCTATGCTCATGGCTACAAGCATTTTTTAAATGGCGCTGACCTTACATTATAGGACCTTCAGGATAATTCTTGCATGGAGTTTGAGGACCTCCATCTCCAACACTGCCACTAAGAATGTTTTTATCTTGCAGAGAGCACATAAGACTTTAAAAGACTGTGACTACATTTTTTCGCTAAACGATGCCAACTTCTCCTCTCCCCTTTTGCAAAGAGATCCAAGAGTCCAGAGTTTCTTCCATACATATACCAATAAACACACTGAGGCTCTTAACTTCCTACTAGGCTGCTCATAACCTTTGCTATTGTAAATTACACTGAATGAATATCCTTATATGGTTTTGGCTATACACATACATTCTAGAAGTGAATTACTAAATCTCACAGTGTAAACTTTACACTGTTAACTTGCTAAATACCACATTGCCATTATCAACTTACCTTCCAAGAATGTTATACCAGAATATTTTTTGCCTGTTAGTTTTATTTATGTTTATATATATAATTGCTTTCCAAGGTAAGTAGAGAAATTGTCTAACTTTGGTAAAATCATACATTCTTGATGCTGAGACAGATAATATCAAATAACCAAAATGAAGTGGACAGAAATCACTCAGCCTCAAATACAGAGTTATATTAAAGCTTCTTCATCTAGATTTATTTTAAAAAATTGAAATAAAAAATTAATAATTTCAGATATATATAAAAAACAAAATAAAATATCAGTTTCTTCCCCACGGCAATAAAAGTCACACACTTAAGACTTCTGTGCAGGTACCTACTCCTTGTGTTTAATGTTTGTACTTGTTGTTACCTTAATGCCTTCTGAGAAGATGATCACATGATCATGAGTAGCCCTGTAGATGATAAAGTCTTTGAAGGGTATGTGAACATAGATTACAGATAGTGGTGTGCTAACAAATGCTTGAAAACTGGCTCTTCAGGGGGAACAAAATCCCCTGATGTGTGGTATTTGCTCATTTCTGTGGTGTAGGTGCGTGCGTTCATAAGTTGCTTCAGTGGTGTCTGATTCTTAGTAACCCCATGGACTACAGCCCACCAGGCTCCTCTGTCCCTGGGATTCTCCAGGAAAGAATACTGGAGGGGGCTGCCATTTCCTCTTCCAGGGGATCTTCCCGACCCAGGGATCGAACCTGTGTCTCTCACGTCTACCTGCACTGGCAGGAGGCTTCTTCACCACTAGCGCCACCTGGGAAACCCATAGTCTATTACACAAACTTCAATGAGAAACTGCAGTGATTTAATTGGATTCACATTTTCAGGGCTGATACTTATTTCTGTTCCAAGTTCCCACACGGTCTAATATCAAATCAAGTAGAATATCTATATTTGTTGCCAGAAAGAATAGCACCATTGCCATAGAGTTTTGGATAATAAAGAATCTATATGGGTTGGTTTACTAAGGATTCTAATCGTAAACTTGTTCTATAATTCTAAAACAGGTATGTTCTGTCTCACTTATAATTTATCCTTTTCAGAGGAAACTCTGTAAAGAGTTATCAGATAAATTTTAAATTCTATTGGAAGTCAAATGTTCATAATTCCATAAAATCATGTGTCTTGATCCATAATAGCTAAAATATAGCCTCAAACTACTGCACATGGTTAAACGGTGCTACATGTTTTGAGTCATGAGAAACTATTTAAGGAACAGCTTCTGACAATTTTTGTTTACAGATCAGAAAAATCACGGAAAAAGTTGCATCTGTTTGTCCTTGAAATTTCTGTATCAGCTTCTCACATCTCAGGAGAATACGTCCCTTATATGTGAAATACTTCAGAACATAATCTAGTCAGGCACCACACATTTTGCAGAGCTTCTATTTATGGAACTCAGAGAACAAGGCAGCTCCAAAAAGATGTGAAGTTATGAATTCTAACACAAATTAATTGGCAGGGAGGAGGCAAACCAACCTGAATAATGCCTATGCAGAAGTCTAAAAGCCTTCTACTCGAGTCTGACCTCCTTACAGAGCTTAAAAGGAAAGAAAAGTCAGTAACTGGGAATCACTCCTATGGCAGAATTCAAGTCCCCACATGCTCATATGACTGACTACCTTGTTCTGAGATAGCAGCTCCAGCCATGGGTTATTGCTTGTCACAGAAAGTTTATATCAGATAAGAATTACCCCCAGTACAACCACAGCACCTCATTAGAGACTTTTCCTTGGACCCAGAGAAGTCCCATTCTCTTTCCTGGGGAATTTAAAAGTCAGTAATTATGGCTTGAATGCTCCCCAAGCTCATTCAAAATCTGAAATATTCAGGTCAGGAAAAGAGGCAAATTTTAATTTTCAGATTTCAGAGGAAAAAATGAGTTCATTTTGAAAAATAGCATTTATTTATAGCAGGAAGTGGACTTGATGGCTCAAGGCGTAAAGAATCTCCCTGAAATGCAGGAGACACAGGAGGATGCTGGTTCAATCCCTGGGTTGGGAAGATCTCCTGGAGAAGGAAATGGCAACCCACTCCAGAATTCTTGCCTGAAAAATCCCAGGGACAGAGGAGCCTGGTGGGCTACAGTTCAAAGGTTTGCAAAGAGTTGGACATGACTGAGCAACTAAGCCCCTATAGTAGGAGATACGGCAGAAATCCACCATACATGTTGCAAAGGAAATGCTGGTAATGAAAGGCAAACTTGCTCCCTTCTCTCTTCTTTATGATCCCTCAGGAGCAAATTTGTATAATCTCTTAATCTCTCAATGTGGTCTCATGTTTCATTTTTATTATAAATTCAGGGCAGGCCAGACATGGTACAAATCAAAATAAACTAGAAATAATGTTTACCAACACTGTGTCGGACATTAAACTAAGTGTTTTATGTATGTAATCACATTTAAACCTCACCGAATCATCCTGAGTACCTTGGAAAACTAACTTGTCCAAGACTATACAATAAGTGTCAGAATCAAAGTTGAAACCAGATCTATCAGATTTTACAATCACAATCTCTCCTATAGCAGACTAAACTTTAATAACTGAAAACTCGAGGGAGAATAATAGAAAAGAATTCTAATAACATATAAAGTTCCCTGTCAGAGTCTGTGGCATCGGTGGCTGGTCAGAAGGTATGACACAACAAAATTATCAAAAAATATTTTACCATTACATTCAGCAGTGTATTCTTTGTTATGTACAGAATGCATAAGTTGATTTAGGGATGATCAAGAGAGTCAAACCACCAAACACAATATACATTGAAAGACCTGCATGAAAATAATGCTTATCTTAATCTAAAGAGAAATAATCTCCCTTCTAAGAAATCCAAGTGAGGTTACAGGGGTATTTCTTTGCCATCACTGATTGCAGGATTGAACTATTACACAGTCTGTTATAGACCAATTCTAAGTGGTAAAATGGAAAATATTATACAGCTTCTCTTCGTTTGAGGTGGAAAGTTCCAAGCAAAGATTTAGAAGAAACAGTATCAACACCTGGGCCTAAAAGAACACATTACACAATGGATATGAAAAATGAAAGTGTTAGTAGCTCAGGTGTGTGTCCAACTCTGCGACCCCATGGACTATTGCCCGCTAGGCTCCTCTGTCCATGGAATTTTCCAGGCAAGAATACTGGAGTGGGTTGCCATTTCCTTCTCCAGGGGATCTTCCAGACCCAGGGATCAAACCTGGGTCTCCTGCGTGGCAGGTGGATTCTTTACTGTCTGAGGCACCTGGGAGGCTCCTCAGGACCAGATAACCAATATTTTTTATCACTTGTGTGCCAAATACCAGAACCACACATTCATCATCTCTGTCCTCATGACAACACTGTCTCTTATGTACTATTAATATTATCTCCATTTCATAGAGGAAGTGGAGGTTTGATAAGGTCAAACCACAGCCAAATCACAAAACTTGTAAAAGGCAGAATCAAGATTTGAACACAGCCTTCCCTGCTGGCTCAGCGGTGAAGAATTTGCCTTCCAATGCAGGAGACACAGGTTTGATCCCTGGAAAAGCCCAGGGCTTCCCCGGTGGCTCAGAGGTTAAAGCATCTGCCTGCAATGCAGGAGACCCAGGTTTGATCCCTGAGTCGGGAAGATCCCCTGGAGGAGTAAATGGCAACCCACTCCAGTATTCTTGCCTGGAGAATCCCATGGAGGGAGGAGCCTGGTAGGCTACAGTCCATGGGGTTGCAAAGAGTCAGACACAACTGAGCAGCTTCACTTCACTTTCACTTTTCACTTTCACTTTCAGGAAGAGCCCACGTTGCTCGGAGCAGCTAAGCCTGCATGCCACAGCTGTTGAGCCTGTTCTTTGGAGCCCCGAGTCACAACTGCTGAGTGGATGTGTCACAATGACTGAAGGCAGAATACTATAGAATCTGTGCTCTGCAACAAGGGAAGCCACTGCAGTGAGAAGCCTGCATACCACCAGCTAAAGAGTAGCCCCTACTCGCCACAACTAGAAAAGAGCCCACACAGCCAAAAATAAATACATACATAAATGAACCTTTTTTCAAAAACTGAAATGCTTTTAAAAAAGATTTGAACACAAGTAGCAGTTTGTTTTCAGATTCCTCACACCATATCATCTTCATAATATTTGGTTCCCCGGTGGCCCAAGTGGTAAGGAATCCGCCTGCCAATGCAGGAGACACAAGAGACACAGGTTCGATCCCTGGGTCAGGAAGATGGAGTGGCAAAGAGTCAGACATGACTGAGCATGCGTTCATGCCTTTCAGACAGTTACTAAAAAGAGATATTCAGTAAAGAAGATGACGTTTAGGCAGAGGTACGATTCAAGATGGGAAAATACTGGGTGTCATTTATTTGAGTTTATCTCTCCTTCCTCTGAGGAATTATCTTCTGTTCATTTTGTGCATTTAATAGCCAAATAAATTGTTATAGATAGAAGAATATATTCCATCTCTATAAATGAAAGAAATTCACATTGCCTATAAAATCTACTGCAAAAATTCCATCATAAAGAGCATCACTAATGAGCCTGTATTCCCCTCATTTTTTAGTCACTCCCCTTTTGAGGAATTCTCATCTATGAATTTCTTCTACCTACTCATAAATCTGAGTACCCCCTAAAACATATATCTTTATTCACACATACATTCACAGAGTCTACAAAATTTGCTCTTCATAGCAAAAACTGTGCATTTTAAAATTCTTTTTTTAGTTTATAGCCTACATAAACTCTCATACTTTAGTCTCCTCCGTCCATGGGATTTTCCAGGCAAGAGTACTGGAGTGGGGTGCCATTGCCTTCTCCGTGCCACAGATCTAGAGGTTACAGAAATGCTCTTAGGGAACGTGGGCCAGGTGACAAGCATCTTTGCACTCTTCCTCTACCTCACTAGAACTCACCAGGAGAGTTCTCAGAAGTTCACTAGAACGTCTCAGAAAGGAGTGGAGACACTCATCCAAAACCCCAAATTCTGCAGCTGTTGCCCAGGGGTCACCATCTAGATCACTTGGTCTGGAGCAAAGAGGGTTTATAATTGTAATCCCATGCAAGTGTGAAAGTGTTAGTCCCTTGGTCGAGTCCGACTCTTTGTGAACCTGTGGACTGCAAACTGTAGTCCACCAGGCTCTGCTGTCCATGGAATTCTCCAGGCAAGAATACTGGAGTGGGTTGCCATTCCCGTCTCAAGGGGATCTACTCTACCCAGGGATCAAACCCAGGTCTCCTGCATTGTAGGCAGATTTTTTTTGACCACCTGAGCCACCAGGGAAGCCCCCTAAATGGGACTGTATATGTTTGCACACTTTAAAAGCCAGGCTTCCAAACAGCCTGAAACTAGGTGCAAACTGTCATCCCTGTCTTGGGAATACC
>NC_057411.1:37482414-37484893 GCF_019320065.1 Cervus canadensis
AAAAAAAAAAAAAAAAAAAGCACTTCAGTTGCAAATGTATTTTTCCACTGGCAACCATGTGCACAATCATTTGGATTCACATGACGATGCTGACCAGCCCGGGTCTGCGAATCTTCCTGAAAATGTCTTTGACACAATGATGACTGATGTGCTGTCATTTCTCATTTAGGCCCAGCTGCCTAATAATAGCAAGGTACCATTATTAATAAATTACTTGCATAGCTGGTTTGGTAACATACAATCCAATTACATACAGTATTTAATTCACTACAGGCAAAAAGCTCACTACTTGTCCACATATCCTCGCAGGCCCATCTTCAGGGGAACTGAACCACATAGCCTTTATAGACAAGTCATTAGTATTCAGAATAAGAAACAATTGCTTGGAACAGGAAACACAGAAGCCAGACATTTGGCAGCGTCACACAGAGTTCACGGCGGAAGTCAACCGTCAGAGAGACTGGGCTGACAGCAACGGGCCTCCGTTGCTATGGCAACAGCAGTGAGCTGTGTTAGTAAATAGTTTGGGTTCTCTCACCTGCCAGGACATAAAGTCAGAATTTACTGCTGGATTTTAAGTCTACTATTTGTAAGTGAACTACTTATGAAGTAAATAAGAGAAATCACTCTTCAGAGGAAATATCCAAACATTCATAAAAATATCTTAAGGTATCCAAACACAATTAAATTCAATTATGCAAAATATCTGACAAAAAAAAGTCTATCTCTTCATTCTTACGGTTGCTTATTTGGCCAAAAACTGGTTCCTAAAAACGCAAAATGGGAAGCCTAAAGATTTTTCTAAATTCAGGATAAAGAACCAAGTCACTTTTAAATTTTATTCAACCCATAGCTCCATATTTCAAATTGTAAAAAAACGTCATATTTATTTTAAGTTTCTTTCATTCTCACTTATAAGAAATGAGCTTAGACTGCCTCTTGCCCACTTTTCACTCAAATATCCCCTTCTGGAAATTCCTCTCTCTTGATAATTATGATAATTATTATCCCTAGTTTACAGATACATAAAGTATGACAGAAAAAAAATGTCTGGACTGAAGCAATCCAGGAAAAAAGCCATAATGCAAGCCTCTAAGTCTCAGCTCTCTTAATCCATATTTCTTCTAGATCATTCTGGCTTCATTAAGCATCTTCTTTCAAGTCTTTTCAATTTCATGCTGAATTATATTTTCACATTAAATCTACAAGTAAAAGAGTTATTTGGGGCTTTACCTTGAGAAGCCCATTCCCCCTCATCAACAAATGCTAAAACATGCCCATCACCCTCTTCTGTGATTTCTACTTTCATTCATCAATAAACATTTACCAAGCAAATGTCTATATGTTGTATGCTATATGCTTGGCAAAAAAGTAGATGATACAAAGATGAATAAAGCATGCTTTTTGCTTTTGAAGAGCTAGTCTAGTGGGGAAAACAGAAATATAGATGGATATACTCCAATTTGGTAAGAGTTGTGGTAGAAGTAGATTAAAAGTGCAATGGGAGCATTATGAGGCAAAAATGTTAATTTTGCTAACAGAAATAGAAAAGGACCTACTATGAAGGTATTTTCATCATATTGTAAAGAACTGTTGTGTTGTTTAGTTGCTCAGTCACTTATAACTCTTTGCAATACCATGGACGGTAGCTCACCAGGCCCCTCTGTCCATGGGATTTCCCAGGCAAGAATACTGGAGTGATGAAAAGATCCTCAACATCGCTCATTATTAGAGAAATGCAAATCAAAATTACAATGAGAAATCACCTCACACTGGTCAGAATGGCCATCATCAAAGTCTTCAAACAATAAATGCTGGCGACAGTGTGGAGAAAAGGGAACCCTCTTGCACTGTTGGTGGGAATGTAAACTGATACAGCCACTATGGAAGACAGTATGGAGGTTCCTTAAAAAACTAGGAATAAAACCACCATATGACCCAGCAATCCCACTCCTAGGCATATACCCTGAGGAAACCAAAATTGAAAAACATGTATCCCATTGTTCATTGCAGCACTATTTACAATTGCCAGAACATGGAGACAACCTAGATATCCATCGACAGATGAATGGATAAAGAAGTTCTGGTACATATACACAATGGAATATTACTCAGCCATAAAAAGGAACTCATTTGAGTCAGTTCTAACGAGGTGGATGAACCTAGAACCTATTATACAGAGTAAATTAAGACAGAAAAAGAAAGATAAATATTGTATTCTAACACATATATATGGAATCCAGAAAAATGATACTGAACAATTTATTTTATTTGCAATAAACAATTTATTTAAAACAACTTCTTTACAAATGGAGAAAGAGGCATAGAGAATAGACTTATGGACATGGGGAGAGGGGAGGAGAGGGTGAGATGTATGGAAAGAGTAACATGGAAACTTACATCACCATATGTAAAATAGATGGCCAACGGGAATTTGCTGTATGGCTCAGGAAACTCAAACAGGGGCTCTGCATCAACC